>NC_077222.1:110599804-110793758 GCF_024763615.1 Phlebotomus papatasi | reverse complement strand
GACAGATTACAAGAATAAAATGATTGAAATTGTCTCAGATGAAAATACATACACTCTGATCAGGACAGACCGAACATTATCCGCGGAAACCAGAAATAATGAGCTAGTAAAACAACTCCATGATGGTGGACACATAGATAGCATAACGAAGAAGGTTCTCACTACTCACAATTCTCGCACTCCACGAATCTATGGGCTTCCCAAGATACATAAGCAAGGCACCCCCCTAAGACCCATTGTGTCTTGCATCATGGCCCCCACCTACGAAATCTCAAAATTCATCAGCAATATATTGAAACCAGTGACCAACCGAGGGGGATACAGTGTAAAGGATTCCTTTGAGTTTGTTGAGAGAGTGAGGACTATAACGGTGCCAGAGGGATATGTCATGGTGAGCTTTGATGTCATTGCGTTGTTCCCGAATATTCCACGAAATTTAGCTATCCAAATAATTGATAATATGTGGCAGACGATACAATCACACACAAGCATCGGCAAGGACCTATTTATGAAAATCCTCAGATATTGCCTTGAAACCAGCTATTTCGTGTACGAGGATCAGTATTATCATCAAATAGACGGCATGCCAATGGGGGGACCATTATCCCCAGTTATTGCAGATTTGGTGATGGATCATGCTCTTACATCAATCCAGAATACCATTCCAGAAAATGTTCTATGTCTGACAAAGTACGTGGATGATATTTTTTGCCTTATACCACACGAAAAGGTCAATGACACACTGAATGCTTTCAATGGCTTTCATCACAAGCTACAATTCACGGTGGAGACAGAGACGGATGGAGGAATCGCCTATCTTGACACCTATGTCATCAGACAGAACCAACAACTAGAAACAATGTGGTACAAGAAGCCCATAGCCTCGGATAGGATGTTGAGTTACCACTCCAAGCATCCCCTGCAACAAAAAATATCAACAGCCATTGGGCTAATAAAGCGGGTACAAAAACTCACAACAACTAATAGAGCAAACACCAAAAATATAATCTTTAGCAAGTTAAGAGTCAATGGCTATCCGCCGGGCCTTATCAATGCACTCTGGGGAGCTCATTCAACATCGCACTTTGACAACATTCCCGAAAGTGACCAGAGAATTGATGACATCACCTACAAATCGCTAACATACGTTCCCAGACTGAGCGATTCTATACGACATATATTACAAAAAGAGATAGAGAGTCTTCGAGTCACATTCAAATGCCCGCGAAACAATTCTAGAATGCACACAAACACAAAACAAAAATTAAATCCATTAATGGAAAGCGGGGTAGTATATGCTATCCCGTGTGAATGTGACAAACTTTATATAGGCAAAACCATACAAAGGCTCAAAGATAGAACGAAACAACATGAAAGGAGTGTAAAGCATGCTATGAGGAACAGAGAGGAGCAGGAAGCCACAGCATTGGTCACCCATTCAAGGGAACAAAATCATAAATTCCGGTTCGAGGCTGTTGAGATACTGGATAGGTGCAACCACAACAAAAAATTAGAATTTCTCGAGTCATTGCACATTTATCTGACTAAATCTCACAATGTAAACAAAAAAACGGATACACAAGCGATCAGCACGATCTACTCATCCCTGTTGCACAGAGTTAGACAGAGACAGGGGAGGAGGAACAGAGAAGAGGATACCTTCTACAGCTGTGATGAAAGCTGACATCGATCAGCTGATTCATTCTTGGTGGGAAAGCCAATGGTCGAGTTACTGGAGAAGTCTGTGGTGCAAGTGGTGGTAACAAAAGATTGTGACATTTTTTTCCCGAATTTTCCGTGTAAGTGTTTTTTAAGATTGTTATTATTGTTTGTAAAAATATTTTTCAAAAATTGTTCAAAATTTGTTAAAAATGCATTTGTAGACCTGAGGAAGGAGGAAATCTGCCTCCGAAACGTCGTATGAGAGAATAAAGGAGAAGAAAGAACAAAGGTCATCACCGTGTACAATTTTCTTGAAACAATTTTCCTTGACCGAAAACACACTTAAAATTCGCAAATCACGGCAAATATGACAAGTTACCTACAGTGCATTTTGAACAGACATGGACCAATCACAGTAGCCAACATGAAGACATACATTCGACAAAAAATTAAATATGCAAGGATGATAACCAGAAGAAAATTCCTGTTAGAGTGCAGAAGGACTGGAGTTGTCCCTTCCCACATCGTTAATAATGTCAAGTGTTTGAACCAAACAATAAGTCAGCAGTCACCGTACAACAGAGAAATTGGTAGAATGATTGAGTCTTTCCAACATAGAATACTCAACATGGAAATCAAAATTACATATTGGGAAATCCATCGAACAAAGAATCGCTTAAGTGATCTCCAATATCAGCTGAGAGTAACTGGAATAGAATCAATTGATGGCTTTCTCATGTATCAGGAACAAGTTTTTTGGCGCGAACTTCAACGAACAACAGAGACACACAAACACAAGTATAAAAGATTGTTTTCAAAACAATTAGGGCACGTGACTAACATGCCCACGTCAGACTGGGTGGTAAACAAAACAGATGTGCCTCTACCGAATGAAGTGAAATTGTTAATGGGACTGAGTCCCAAATTCGCTTTACCGTATGAGAAATTGCCGAACCACACCATTCTACACCTACTCTCGGAAATAGAGGATATGATCAGCCTAATCCCCGAAACAAAAGCCACACATAAAAACGTAATCAGATCCAAAATCGTACAACTACTAAACTCACATTTATCGCGCCAAAAATGTGATGCACAGGATAAATATTTCCTCTATCTGGAGAAAATCACTAAGAATTTCATTCGAGATCACGAAGATGTCATGATTGTTCCCTCAGACAAAGGCAACAAAACAGTTGTGATGTCAAAGACAGATTACAAGAATAAAATGATTGAAATTGTCTCAGATGAAAATACATACACTCTGATCAGGACAGACCGAACATTATCCGCGGAAACCAGAAATAATGAGCTAGTAAAACAACTCCATGATGGTGGACACATAGATAGCATAACGAAGAAGGTTCTCACTACTCACAATTCTCGCACTCCACGAATCTATGGGCTTCCCAAGATACATAAGCAAGGCACCCCCCTAAGACCCATTGTGTCTTGCATCATGGCCCCCACCTACGAAATCTCAAAATTCATCAGCAATATATTGAAACCAGTGACCAACCGAGGGGGATACAGTGTAAAGGATTCCTTTGAGTTTGTTGAGAGAGTGAGGACTATAACGGTGCCAGAGGGATATGTCATGGTAAGCTTTGATGTCATTGCGTTGTTCCCGAATATTCCACGAAATTTAGCTATCCAAATAATTGATAATATGTGGCAGACGATACAATCACACACAAGCATCGGCAAGGACCTATTTATGAAAATCCTCAGATATTGCCTTGAAACCAGCTATTTCGTGTACGAGGATCAGTATTATCATCAAATAGACGGCATGCCAATGGGGGGACCATTATCCCCAGTTATTGCAGATTTGGTGATGGATCATGCTCTTACATCAATCCAGAATACCATTCCAGAAAATGTTCTATGTCTGACAAAGTACGTGGATGATATTTTTTGCCTTATACCACACGAAAAGGTCAATGACACACTGAATGCTTTCAATGGCTTTCATCACAAGCTACAATTCACGGTGGAGACAGAGACGGATGGAGGAATCGCCTATCTTGACACCTATGTCATCAGACAGAACCAACAACTAGAAACAATGTGGTACAAGAAGCCCATAGCCTCGGATAGGATGTTGAGTTACCACTCCAAGCATCCCCTGCAACAAAAAATATCAACAGCCATTGGGCTAATAAAGCGGGTACAAAAACTCACAACAACTAATAGAGCAAACACCAAAAATATAATCTTTAGCAAGTTAAGAGTCAATGGCTATCCGCCGGGCCTTATCAATGCACTCTGGGGAGCTCATTCAACATCGCACTTTGACAACATTCCCGAAAGTGACCAGAGAATTGATGACATCACCTACAAATCGCTAACATACGTTCCCAGACTGAGCGATTCTATACGACATATATTACAAAAAGAGATAGAGAGTCTTCGAGTCACATTCAAATGCCCGCGAAACAATTCTAGAATGCACACAAACACAAAACAAAAATTAAATCCATTAATGGAAAGCGGGGTAGTATATGCTATCCCGTGTGAATGTGACAAACTTTATATAGGCAAAACCATACAAAGGCTCAAAGATAGAACGAAACAACATGAAAGGAGTGTAAAGCATGCTATGAGGAACAGAGAGGAGCAGGAAGCCACAGCATTGGTCACCCATTCAAGGGAACAAAATCATAAATTCCGGTTCGAGGCTGTTGAGATACTGGATAGGTGCAACCACAACAAAAAATTAGAATTTCTCGAGTCATTGCACATTTATCTGACTAAATCTCACAATGTAAACAAAAAAACGGATACACAAGCGATCAGCACGATCTACTCATCCCTGTTGCACAGAGTTAGACAGAGACAGGGGAGGAGGAACAGAGAAGAGGATACCTTCTACAGCTGTGATGAAAGCTGACATCGATCAGCTGATTCATTCTTGGTGGGAAAGCCAATGGTCGAGTTACTGGAGAAGTCTGTGGTGCAAGTGGTGGTAACAAAAGATTGTGACATTTTTTTCCCGAATTTTCCGTGTAAGTGTTTTTTAAGATTGTTATTATTGTTTGTAAAAATATTTTTCAAAAATTGTTCAAAATTTGTTAAAAATGCATTTGTAGACCTGAGGAAGGAGGAAATCTGCCTCCGAAACGTCGTATGAGAGAATAAAGGAGAAGAAAGAACAAAGGTCATCACCGTGTACAATTTTCTTGAAACTTTGAGATTTCCTACCAGTTTTAGATGGCAAAAGCAAAAAAAAACAAAGGAGTATTCTCGAATGTAAAGTCTTGTATACTTCTTCGTGGTTTTCCTTTTGTCTTTGGCTATTTGATACAGTCAGAAAATCTAAAAATTCCAAAATAGATATGATTCCAAATTACCCCATATTACCTAAAATATACTTTCTAGAAAAAGCTTGAGCTTGTTGCGGAACCATCTAATACTCAAGTGAACAAAATATTCAATTTTAGATTTTTATTATGCTTAAATACTGAAAAATATATTTCAAAAAAGCCAAATAATAAATTCTTTAATCAGCTTTCTAAAATATTATTGTCATTTATACTCTGAAAAAAATATTTTGCAAAAAAATGTTGTAAAATAAAACATAATTTAAATGGGTTTATTAAAATTATTTTTTAAAATCCAGGTTTCGGCTATCCCTGTCATTGTAGAGATTCTTGTAAAATCTTATCATTTTCAATCAGATATCTTGTCATAATTAAATTCACCAAGGGTATTAAACATTTTGTCAATCTTTTATTAGTATTTCGTAATACATGGCAAATAGAACTTTAGACGCCATTCTTGACTGACAAATTGCCATTTTTTGGTGAATTCAAACAAAATTTTGACAATACTTTTACAAGATTTTACCAAAAACTCCGTGGCTACACATTCTTACATGATTTTGTGAGAGAAATTTTCAAATTATGCGTTTATCTACGGAAAAACAACATTTTTCCATTTGGGCTATAATTCTTGTGAGTAACGCATATACTGTCACACGTAAGAGCCTCTACGAATTGGGAGCACTTTTCGTCAAAAAATTGCATTCTTAACAAAATTTTGCCGTTTCTACCAACTGCACTGCGTGCAATTTCCTTAAAAAATACAATCTTTGACAAAAATAAATCTTCCAATGCGTAAAAAGCCTTAAACGCCTCTACACATTAGAGGAATTTATGTCCATAATAAAACAAATTCTCTAGGCTTGTATAGGAAAAACTCTTCAATATGAACATAAATTTCTCTAGTGTGTAGTGTCCATAAGAACGGAATGTTTCAATCTCCATAGGGGGAATTCTGTAACAATGGGAAGTGATCACCTTTCAAAATTGGTGAATACTTCACCAAAATTATAGCAAAAAAGATTTTGGAACAATAGCTTGACGTGAAAGGATCACTTTGAGGTTATATGTTTCACTTGTCAATTTTTCGGTGAAACCAGTGAAAAATGTTCCAAATTCAGCTTAAAAAGGGATCAGAAAATCGCCCGTTTTCAGACCTTCGAAGATCTAGACAACCTGTGATATGGCTATACGATAAGGAGTCTCCAGCTTCAATTTTAAAGTAGTCTCCCTTGTCTGTGATATTAGGTTAAGGTTGTCAAGTTACGGAAGTGACCATCCAGTTTTCCTAAAAACGCTAAAGACTTTGAGGAGCGCCAAATTAGTGAAAGGTAGGGTTCAGATGATGGTGCACTTCGAGATCTTCAAAAACTTAGACAACTTCGAACGCGATAGGACTGCAAGATAGGGAGTTCCCAGACTCAATTTGAGAGCGATTTCCCTTGCCTGTGATAGGTTAAGATAGTTAAGTTAGAGTGAGGAAAAATCATCAAGAGACATACATTGTTTTATATAATTTTCTTGTGAAGATAGTCCTACATCTGTAGAGCGTACGGCTCATTCGACAGTTGTTAACCCAGTCGACGACCAAACCCACCAATCCTAATCCTTCGTTCCTATGACACACCACTAGTACTTTAGTGAGTGAACATCAGTCGCCGTGAACAGTTTACTGCGAGGAAGTTAAAAAATGGGCGAAACCTTCAGTTCCCTAATTTCCCTTTTTATTATAAAATTTGAGTGAGCCCCCATTTAGGCTTGTATATCCAAAGTCATTTTAAGGTTCATTCAAGCCAACTCAGCATTAAGAGTCATTGATAAAACCAAGATTAAGAGTGCAATACAGGTTCAGGAACCAAGCACAAAATAAAATATCACAAATGTTATTCTTAATATGAAAATGTACCAAATGCAGGTATAGACATTTTGAAAATCAAAAAAATGGTGTTCAGGCTTGACGTTTTTGGATCTCCACCCCAGTTCGTTTCAAGGTGATCTTATCAAGAAAAACCTAATTATCCCCAATTGCCGACCTGACTCACAGGAAATAATGTAATAAATAGCAATAAAATCCATTCTGAAGTACCGTTATCATCGGAGTAGGTTTGCCGAACCTGATGTTACTTTAGAGCCTTATCTGATGCCTTCTGAGATCAGCTGTTGAAGCAACAGCTTGTCCATTATCTCGCATAGGGCGTGTCCAGTGCAATCCGTCTGTCATCCGAGGCTCTTTGTTGTGTTTTTTCCCCAGAATCGTAACAATATGTTTTTCTACGATTGCTTTTAATGGAGCATAGGGATGTCCTACTAAGGGAAAGCGCGCTACTTTCGCACGGCTCAATAAAACTGAACCGATTCCAATCGGTTCTGAATCGGTAATGAACCAGTTGTGAGCCGATGAATAATTTTTGTTAAAAACAATCAATTTTATTATTATTAAAATTATTTTGTTGGATCTTTTGAGTGATTGATGAATCGGTTGAGAACCAAAAAACGATAAATTAGGGTGAAAGGAACGTCTATTCACAGTTTAAGAACTCGTGTCAGGTCAGGACCTATTGATAACCTACTCTGTACCATTTGGAATATGAAAAACAAACACTTATCTTTATCTAAGAACGTAGATTAATGAACTAAATTTAATTTGAATTAAATTTCAACATTTTAAGAAAAGTGTCAATAGGGTTCCCTGTCGAAGAGGTGTTCATTCGACCCTATGCGAAAGTACTTTTGAGGCAAATAGAAAAAAACACGGAATTTCGACCTGGTTCTTCTCCTCCTTTATTCTCTAGCCTAATAGTAAATCAGTTATCGGCCGGATTCCATATAGTACTTTTGAGGTATAGCGTCTAAGTTACGAGTTCGAGCACTTCGCACAGCCTGGTATTCTTTGCCACCCCTTTTTTCTATGCTCGTAATGGATTTGACCCATGGGTCTTTTTAGGAAATTTGAGGCAAAAACGTACTAAAAAAATGAGTTGTTCGAATCTTGAGTCGTTCGAAGGTAGCTCACGTTCCTCTATAATTTTTTTTTGAGTATATAATTCCGTTTTTTCATCTCACAAATTTTTAAAGTCCACGTTCTGATTCAAAAATCCGTTGAAATCGAGTTTCTCAACTTTGTCGAAATATTACATAATTAGAGAAGTTTTTCGTCTCTATTTAATCTCTTTTATGATAATTACAGTACTTTCTTATTTCCTTGACTAAATGCTTTACAGTCACCCTGTAAATTGCCTGGAAACTCCATCACATTGGGATTTGTGTCAAAATATTCAAATCGTTCTTATATCCAAAAAAAAGGGAGTTAAGCACCCTGAAATTTCCGTCTCTTCGCAACACGTATCAATCCCAAGATTTTCTTTCACTTTTCCCATCGACACGCCTTAGCAAATAAAAGTAGCACGTGCACAATATGCCTATAGAGATGGACGTATTCCATCATTGTTATCTATAAACAACGTTGTAACTTTTAGAAGAAAACACTCTTTAAATTATATAACTTCAAATAAAAGACTAATAAGTATAATTGGAATTTGAAATTGGAACATATAAGAATGGAGGGTATGGAAGCTTTCAATTTGCGATTAATTTATTAATGGAAGGAAGGCTACACCCTCTTAAATCATCCCTTGAGATATTGGATATGATGTTTATGTAGGTATATATAATTTTTAATTGTATGAGATTCATGACAATGACTTAAAATACTGACTTGTTGAATATACATCGTGTCTTAGAGCAACACAATAAGAACGGTAAGATAATTAGATTTCGGGAATAATGAATAAATTGTCATTTGTATTATTTCCCGAATTATAATTAGTGTTGTTGCTTTATTATCAGCGAAATTGCAATTTCTGTTAAAACACTTGCTCAAAAGGCTAATATTCGGCAATCACAAATTCGGAAGCTTTTATCAAAATTAATAATATGGTCCTTATCTCTATGAACATTTTCATTTGATATCACCTCGTAGGGTTTGGATTATTGTGCATCATAATGAGATCCCTAATGTAACACACACACAATAATTACACGTACACAGTTAACAAAAAATTATTTTACACAAAATGCAAAAATGTGTAAAATATATTTTACACGTTTCGCTTTATACTAAAAGTACCATTAGACAATTGATGATCCTCATTCAAAAATAAAACAACAATATTCTCTTTGTGTATTCAGTTTTACAGTGTAAGTACACGCACATAATGTATTTGTTATTAAATTTAACGAAATATTTCAGAATTTAATTTCGAAGAGAGAAATTTCAATAGCTTTTGACATGTCGGAGATGAGGTATAGGTAGGAAAGGCAATTATTACTTTATGAAGTATTTGCAAACCACTCTAAAATATTATTATTACAAGATGATTTATTGATTTTTGGTGAGGTAGCACAACAAAGAATAAAATTTCCAAAGTCCTCTTTCAAATTTACTTCTTCATCCTTGTTTTTCGTTTGAAAGCTCAAACTTTTCAAATCGATGTATTTCTATTTGCTGAGAAAGCAATATTTTATCAACTTTGTATCTCTCCGTACCAGAGACCACGAAATAGTTCATCTCTTAAAATTAAGACGACGTTCTGGAAAGTTTGCCCTTTAATGAGAGGTGAAAATGAGAGAGTGCTTTACTCCCTCAGAGACCATTTTAACTATAATGGGAAAAGTTTGAAGACGGGCAAAATCAATCATAAAAGCTCAACGTGTTTGCAAGTGAAGGTACACTGCGTGAGTAATTAATGAATTTGGTTGAAGAAGCCAAAAGATGTTACTTGGAACGCTTTAATATTAAGGTACTATACAATTATGAAAGTGATAGCTCCTACTTTTTCACTACTTTTTAACTTTAATATTACATAACTTTAATATATTGAATTTGGTTTTGTAACTGCGAGATCCTGAGTATGATGCTCATTAAAGAGGTGTAAAAGCATCTCAACTTTGCGGAATGTTCGAACTCGTGACTTAGATGCTACACCTCAAAAGATGGCCCAAAGAAGGGGAAGGTTTTGCAGCTTCGTAATGTTTCTTATACTTCTGAATATTCGATTAGACTTTTTGAAGAAACAAAGCCACTTAAAAGCCAAGTCAAACCTATTCGAAAATCTACCAAAAGCCTAAAGTGAAGTTCACGTACTCGCCGCTTTAGCACTGATTTTTCTGCTATTTCCAATTTCGGTATTCTTGACTGGACACGTCAATTGTCAACAATGTCAACAACAGTGTAAAAACTTTTGCTGTAAAAATGGAATTTATGTGTAGTTTTGTCGAATTTCAGGATGGCAGAACGTTTGAATTGCAATTTCATTAAAATAAATATTCTTTTTATGAACTTACTCATTCACTGAGAGAAATCCGAAAAAAAGTTAAAATAACATTCCGGAAATGTTAATATTACCCTGCAGTATTGATCCAAAATCGGTGTAAATATTACACTTTTTAGGTGTATTAGGTGTTAAAGGTACCCTTTTTCATGTTAATTTTACCCTTAATAAAGTGTAAAATTAACATTAAAAAATGTTGATATATTTTTACACCTAAAAAGTGTTAAATTTCTGAGGAAAAAATGTTAATTGCACCCTCTTTTTTTTCACTGTTGTTATTGTGAAGCTTATCGCTTTGAACTTTCGAACTTCTAACGGATATTTAGGTAAGTTCTCACTGTCATACCTTTAAATCGGTACAGAAAAATTTTCAATCGGATAGACCTCTCAAATCGGGAAGGTTATTACTAAAAAAGATGAATGAATCTCATCAATGGCCACATATCCTAATACCTATTTCAGTACCTCACATTTCTTAACAAAGAAAAAATAAGAAATGGGTCTTAAATTATATTTTTTATATGTAATAATTTATGCATTTTTTGCAATTCAAGTGTCTTTTCGAAGAAAATAACTACTACAAGTTGTAGAGGATTTATCATGGTTAATATTTACCGTGAAAATCTTTTGATCGAAAGGGGGCGTTTTTGTGGGTGGGGTAAAATTCACAAGATTACCACCTTGGCAGCTTAGGAAAATTAAATTTTGCAGCTTTGCAAAAATATCTCGACTTGTCAGAATATAAGACGAAGAAATCGATTTCTTTTTTTTAAGAACTTTTTTTTTGATTTTTTGGATACTCCTTGACATTCTTTACCTTCCCTGTGAATATTATATCCGTTTATAAGTTTTATATTATAAAAGTTTTATATTATAAGTTTTGCTAGGCGACAATGTGTTTTCCATTAATTATTCATACACAAAGCATTTAAGCCATTTAAGTAAGTAGATGAAAGTTATTTTTGTGTGCGGTGTAATGATTCCGGGGAAAATTAGGCGTACATAAGTGGAAAAATGTTGTACGAAGCTGAGCAAACCAGGGCAACTGTGTAGAAGTCGCTACTAAATTTTAATTTTTCCCTAGATGAAAATCTAAGGATTTCTAGGAATTTTGAGAGGTTGATGTATAAACCTTATAAGTAAGAGATTTTTGGCATGTGAATTGTGTCGCATTCAGTAAAAACTCTTAAATTTTAGACATCCTTTTCTGTACGAAGCTGCACAAGTCCCCATAGCTCAAAACTAAGACGATTGAAACTAGGATCAAAATCATTTATAGATTCATAAACGGAAAATGGATTAATAGTACCGGTCAAAAACACGAACTTCAGACCTAAGACTTAGTCATATGGCTTAAGTACTTTAATTTTTTATCCATCACGATATTTTGGAAAATAACTTGAGATTGGATTATTAAAGATAAATGACTTAGGGGAAAGGACGCATGCTTCGTACGATCCCAAGCTTCGTAATGACTTAATTTTTCCAATATTTCTCAATAAATGTGACTCATCGCACCCATATTTTAAAACCTAGGGGAAAGTGTCTAGTTTTTAAAATATATTACGGAATCATTATTTATTCAGAAACATGGGATAAATTTAGCCACTACGAAACTTCAGATCGTATGAAGCACGAGCACTATCCCCTATTAGGTTGTCGCTATTTATGGCTCCGGCACACCTTTTAGATCAGGAAAATTTCATAAAATCGAAATTATAATCTCTGTCTTTCTCGCACACTGTGTGTGTGTCTGTCCCATTCTGTCACACTCCAAATTCGATTAAGCTAAATTGAATTTGTTGTGACGTTTAAAAGAAGAAGAAGAGCACGAAAGAATGAAATGAAAATATAAAAATCGTGTAAGAAAGACAGGGATTCGAATTTCGACTTCATGAAATTTTCCTGATCTAAAAGGTATGACAGAACCATTAGGATCGACAATTGCTCGCTATTTAGGATTTTGAGACCTTCGGAAACTGGGCTAAACCTCTAGTCTGAAGACGGCTTAAGCAATTGGCATCTTTTCAGAGTTCAGACTTGTCCGGATGATTAAAGAAATTGAAAGGTGGTACCTTGACTTCTCCATTTTGGAAATTCCATCAGGATTTATAAAATAGTCTTGTCCAAGATCCCATAATCAACTTTGGGTATTCCTCAAAAGCCTTAAATCTGTATCCTTTCTAGTTTGGTCTCTTGATCTTACGACAGATGGACGAATCATATCTATTCTTGATAAAAAAAAATTCTCAAGTATAGAGCGATGGAAATAAGTTGAAGTTGCAAAATCAATTATACCTTGTCGGTTTTCACTCCAAATTGAAGCAATAGAACACTGAGTGTGTGAAAGCATAAATCAATCTGAACTTTCATTAAACTTTCCAGAAAAGTACCGTTTAATAACAATCCTTAAAAAAATAACTCTCGAAGTAATGCATCTTTAAAGTTTCCTCAAAGATCAATTTTGAATAAAGTATAATGAATAAGTTTATAAATAAATGCAGCGTAGTATCGAGAACAACACAAAACTTATGTAACTTTTGCATAATGCACTTGAATAAGATTTTCCATTTCGTGCTATAATAACAAATTCAACATGAGTTTTGTATTAAAATACGGCAATAAATATTTTATCTTCATTCATTCGACAAATTTCAGAGCCCTATGGGAGAGGTCTATATAGTGCGAAGATGTTATATAAAGAAGGATGACACATCTTCAAAACTTTAAATGTGGTACCATAAGTTTCCATTTGGTTTCATTTAATTAATTATGAACATATATGTCTTCATAATTGCGTCAAACTCATTAAATAAGTGTAATTTTGAAAGTTTTTATGCTGAATCACTATTTTGAGAAAGTTTCACTATCACCCTGAGCCTTTGATGATGCTCTAATTTAATCCATTCATTTTAAAATTCATAATGGAAATTTAATTATTTCCGAAAAGTTAATAATGAACACCTCATTGTTCTTACGTCATTTGGTTATTAGGGTGAACGAGGTTTTTCCTTTAAATTTACAAACAAGTTCTTAACTTTATTGTTCTTGCAGAAACTTTTGAGATTTTACTCAAAGAAAACTATATTGGAAATTATAAAGAAAACCGTGAAATTGAAAATTGAAAAATCAGAATCTCACTGTGCTTTTATAAGATAATTGTACACTGAAAATGAAAGTATCAAGAGTCAGTCATTAAGGATACAAATTTAGGCTTTTTAGCATTGTCGTAGAAGCTTGGCTTAACAATTCAAGAACCCTGAGTTGATAATTGTTTTGTTTATAAACATGCTAAATTATTTATGAGCTTTTTTGAAGAAGTTGTGAAACATTCATTATATATTCACTTTATTTACCAGCTAGACAGATTCTTTCATAGATATATTACATATATTTATTCTGCATAATAAACCCGTTTTCTACTCTAAGCAATAATTTAAATTTACCCTTTAATCGAAATTCGGTTTACTTTTACGTTGCCATATTAAGCAAACATAAACTTGAGCATCAAGCTACAGGTAGATCATTTTATGAAAATTTTCAGCAGAGACAATTTTTCGGTATGAATAAATGGTAGAATATGCTTGTGGGATAATTTAAATTTTTATTGGTTTCAATATCAGTGCATTATGTTCGATTTATGGAACGACATGAATGAATTAAATTGTGATTTATCCCCATAAAAAGCATAAAAGGAGAACATGGTGCGAAAATGTATGCAATAAAGCAACGAATTCAAAGATTGACACCATCAGCAAAATTCCATGAAAAAAGGGTCAATTCTGATCAAATGGACCATAGCATAGGCAAAAAGCAATTTTGTTTTTTTATCACAAGTCTTTCAAGCTATTTCCATATCCATATCGCTCAATAAATACCACTCAATTGTAACACAATGTCTCTTTGAATACTTGTTGTAGAATTTTTCAATTCAAAAACTATTTTCTGCCAAGGAAGGTCAAGTGAAGTCCATCAGGCACGTTTTATTGCTCGAACTTTACTAAGAAAGAGAGCGATGTATATATGAAATCCTTGTATTTTTCTGTACCAATGATTCTGTTCCTCATTCCGTTTATGGAATTTTACAAAAGAAATATCCTATCTAACATATTAAGTCCTTATTAAGTACTTAATAAGTTCTTAAGTTAATGACTTAATTTTAAGGAGCTGTGGGACATTTAACTACCAGTCTGACACAGGGTAACAGAGATCCTGCGTTGAGCCTTCAATTAACACCCAGCTGTAGGCACTATTTTAACCTTCATCGGTAAGATCTGAATGGTACACCCGAATTAAGGACTGCATTTTGCCATGTACATCAATGGCGGTCGAATGAAACTATCACCGTGGTGTCAATACAAGATTAATACTAAGAATAAGAAAAGACGGAAAGAGAGGTGTATAGTATGCAAAATTTCAAATGGAAAAATACGTGTGATAGAAAGAGTGCACTCTAGTGAACTCTAGGTAACCCTAGTAAGTAAGTCTCTAATAAGTAACTCTAGGCAAATTTTACAAATAAATCATTTTCTTTTTAAAGAATATTGTCTCAGAGAACGGAAAAAAACATCCAATTAGTGCAAAAATTGGTTTGATGCCGCAATTTTTTGATTATTTTTTTCCACGTGTAAAAAAGCAATGAAGGCCTAAAAAATCAATGACCATGTAGAAAAGCCCAGTCTGTTCGGTGTGAATAAGTACTTATTCAGGACTTATTTTATGCCCTTAGAAAAAGCTCCTTTTTAAGAGCATAGATAAGTCACTCAAATACAGTATTACGTTAGTAACAAATTGCCTGGGTGTTAGCCCGAATTTTGCAAAAAAATAAGGGGTTACATGGGTCACGTAAACTGAAAAAGTAGCATATTTCCTTGACACCTTTTTGTTCTACTTAATAAATAACAATTAATTCGACCTATTAAGCGTATAAAGGTGTAACATTTCAACTATATTTTCTGAACTTATCATTTCAAAATTTTAAAAATTCAGCCATTATGGAACCTGATTTTTGGAGATGGTTTTAGAAAAAACATACTTTTCGGTGAATAAGATTCCTTGGGGTATATTTATCTTGACGGCAAAAAACTAAATATTTCCTTTTTATATTTTTATTCTTTTTCATCTTTTTTTAATCTTTTTTTACATTTTTTTTTATCTTGAGCACAACTAATTTTACAAGACAAAACGTGGTGTAAAATACGCTGAAAATTGTATTTTTTTTGTATAACATTCAGCCAAAAATCCAAGTTTCATTTTAAAAATTTCTACCATTGCAGTACGAGTTTAACTCATCAGCTAAGAGGAAATATTTAGTTTTTTGACGTCAGATAAATATACTCTGAGAAATCTTGTCATCCATCGAAAAGTATGTTTTTACAAATCAAGTCTCCAAAAATCAAGTCTTAACGCCGGATTTTTAAGATTTTGATAATAAAATTTCAAAAAATATAGTTTTAATATTGTACTTTTACATGTTTTGGAACTTAAATTAAAGTATAAACATACTAAGTTAAAAAATAAAGAAAATACTATATGTTTCAGTCTTTTTGACCCACGTAATCCCCTAAGTGACTTTATTAGTCCAATTGTTATGCATTGCATAGCATAGTGACCAAAAGATTAGAGATAGGAGCTTAAACTCTTTAAGCTCATATGGATTAGGAACCATTACATGTTATAATACTTCAATAGATGTGGAAAACTATATTTTAATATAATAAGGTCTTCTATCTCGAAACACTCAAATCCTCAAAACGCCATTAAAATCGCCGATATGCGATATAATACTTGAAATCTTGTATACTTTGAGTTTTCGTCCACTACTAGGGTAAGTGTGCCAAATTTCGGCATAGTTGCATGCAAGCGCACAAGTCTCAAGTTTGAAATGTAATATATTTAATGGAAATCGATTTTTTTGTGACTTCTTTTTAAGGAGTGTTGCTTAGAACCTTGTAGACAGTTTATCGTCTTTATTTACTCCAAAATCATTCTTAATACATTTTAAAATAAATAAAAATGTAGACATAGCTTTGGTGCCCTATTTCGGCCACCTTCATTCTCATAGTTCCTTGCCTATCAGGAATTCTTCCAATGTCTTTTTCACGTTTTCTCGTTTGTCGAAGCTACATTTTTTGTTATTCTTTTGCATTGTATAATCTCTGTAGTATGTAAAATCTAAAAGTTCATGGAAATTCGAGGAACAAAAAAGGTGGCCGAAATTGCAAGCTGGCCGGAATTTGGCACACTTACCCTATATACTTTTTTTGTCCTTTATTACTAATACCGAACTGAGTTGATACACTGCATTGAGGTCACAAGTTCGAGCATTCAGCAAAGTTTGGACATTTTTCCACTCCATATATGAATTGAAAAACTGTAAAGTGTAAAAGTTACTGAATGTCAAATAGGTTTCTTTTGGCTCACGGATTCCATCTACTCAAACATTTCTATTTTCCGTTTGGTAAGATATATGATCAAAGTTTTGCATGTTATTGTTGGGAAATCCTTCCAGGACTTCAGAGGGTAATAAAAATACTGTTAGCTTCTACAACAACATTGTATTTTTCTTCACTATTTCCCAAGATATAGAAAAGAAAGAGTATTTGAATAGGAAGTCTCTGAAATAATAATAGCATGAATTACATTTCATTACCTTGCCTCAAGTATTATTCATCATTACGATGTCATTTCACAATAAATAAATGAAATCGGCTCTTCTTCATCAATTTAATCAAATATTTATTGGATAGCGAAAAAAGAGAGAGAAAAAAAGAAACAGTGTCACGTTTCAGTTGTGTAGGCCCTTGGGAATTAGCACAAGTTGTTTACGAATTCACCATACGAATATATATGTACGGCATGTACGATATTATATTTCACATTAGAACGTTACAGAATTAAGCATGAAATGTTGCGTTTAAAAGGACTAAAATCCTGTCATCTTCGTCTATATTGAAATACTCTTAAGCACGAAGCGCAAATTAATGTAGCATTTGAATCAGTGAGTATCATCGGTATCATCGCCTTATACATAATACAGATTATACATATTACGATACATATGTTGTGTAATGTGGAGATAAACCCTGATTCCTATCACAATGGGGCTTAGTGCGAAAGTGATAATCTATGCCGTAATGATTCCTTTGTTGTATTTTAATTTGTGCCGTATCACAATTAAGTGCCACATTCTCAAAAAGTAAGTGTTAAGCCATCTGTGCCAATGAAAAGAAAATGCCCTTCATAAAACAGAGAATAGTATATTATACGTTATTTAGTATTGAAGAAAATTATCTTCGATGTTCTATACTAAAATATACGTATATTGAAGTACTTTTATTGCCCTTGGTCTTTTTGGAAATGTTTTCAAATGCCTGACTATGACCTTCCCAAAGAGCTCTCAAGAACTTTAAAACCTGAACAAGTCTGAATTTGCAGTGAATTGGATTATAGGGCCTTAGATATCCTGGTTTCCTCTTTGTTTTATACATTTTGAATGCCTATTTAATGATTAATCCTATCAAATTTCGTTCGTTTTGAACTTTTCTCGTACTGAAAGACTCAGTCAGTCTATTTGATCTGCCGAAGAACGTCACATTTTCAGAGGGATGCCTCTTTATACAAGTATCGTTGTAGCTTTCTTGACAATGAAGAGTTTTATGCCCTAGACACACTTATGACTAAAGTCCAGAGGCGACTAAGCTCGTTCATAGCCAAGCCAGTTCCTGACACACTACAAACGAGGCTTAGATTTCACTGCTATCGAAAGCTACGTTTGTAGTGTATCAGAATCAGAAACTGACTTGGCTATGAACAAGCTTAGTCGTCTTTGGTCTTTAATCGTAAGTGTGTCCAACATATAAGGTAAAGTACCCTGTAGTCGGCCGGTTTCTGAACTCGGCCAGTGCGACTATTTATTCAATTTACTTAGATTTGTTAGAATATGGTCTTACCGATTTAACATTATAAGGTGTATTATATTATATATAACATAAATCAGTGAAAATTTCATAGAAATTGACTATAATACGTTAAAAAATTGGTTAAATAATTCAACTGGCCGAGTTGAGGAACCGGCCGACTAGAGGGTACTTTACCTTAGACTAATATTAAAAACCTATCAAAAACCAAAAGCGGTTTCGTTTTAAGAATAACTGGGCACTTTTTTACTGCTATAACTCGAGAGAATAGATCATACCGTAGATGCAGGGGACTTTTCACCCCCTGGGTGACCATGCACTCCTACTTTCCGCAAGCTTTGCCTTAATTCTAAGACTTAAGAATAGTCCAGTAACCATAAGGGCACATAAGCATGCTTCAAAGATCATCTTCAAGCGCAGAACTTAAAGAAAAGTTTACGAAAAACAAAGGTTCAAAGTCCCCCGCATCTACAGTATTGTTACGAATTTCGGTAGTGGAGTCCCTATACCGCTCCAATCCTGGAACAACAGGACGAAAAAGCAGAAAGGTTACCCTTTTAGAATAGGCTTTTAATTCCCTGAGGATAACAATAAACTTGAGACTTAGGGCGTTCTCAGTAGCTCTGTCCTTCCTTACCTTGCTCTTCTGGTGAGACAATCCCTCACCTCCCTATCCCCAGAAACTCCAATATTTTTCACTACTGGCTCTCAGGAAAATCCGAAAACATTTCCAGTCTGGGTTTAGTTAATTAATTTATCTTTTTTAATTTTTTCTCTTTTTCTTATTGTATATGTATTTAATTGTTTAATATTAAATCCTTTTTTAATGCCACACAATTGTAAGACGGTTTTGCCCTATTTGTAGTGTATTTTTGAAATAAATTAAAATTGAAATTGAAAAAAACCCAAGTCCCTCAGAACCCCTGACCAGAGCTGTAAGGGATCAAAAACTTAATAGCCATATCTTTGATTCTAATTGTTAGAATTTAAAAAAAATTTATGATTAAATGCTATAACCTTATGAAAACCCCAACGTACGATTTAATATGAGGTTCGATTAATCCAAAAATTGATTTTCGAAAATTTTGAAAACTAGACTATGCTTTATCTTCAAATTTTAGTATGTTATAGCTGAGGTCAAGACCTTTCCAATGATGCATCACACTCTCTCGTCGATGTTCCGTGACCTGAGCTATTTATAATCCAAAATGTCTTGACCGGATTATATTTTCGGTGTTTATGAAGCGATTTCGATGAAATTCTAGATAGATATCGTAGATATTTAGCCAATTAGTGATTCAAAAGTCATTGTTTATATGAACGTGCATGGTTGGTCTTAAACAATCCCCTATAGTTGAGGTTCTCTATTTATTCCACAAACTTTTTTCTCATTTTCTTATTACTTTTTTTTACAGTTTCCATCGTCAAACAAAAAACACTTGCTAGTTACTTTCTCAAAGGAATTGCGCTCAATTGCCTTGGTAATATCTCATTTGCAGAAAATGCATTTATTAAAACATTGCTGAAGAAGCAATTTTCAAGCTATAAAATGTATAAATGGCAAAAAAATTTCAATATGAAGTTTTTCTGTGAGTTATTTGTATTGAGAAATCTTCTTCAATTTCTTTCTGTGGGTGGTGCATTAAAAGAACTGAGAGATCTCGAACGGAAATACCTCTTAGAGGGAAGTCTTATAAAATACTTTGTATTCGACAAACACTCATATATATATATAGAACACATCCTAGTTTTAAAATGTCTCTCTTCCCATTTAAAATCGAGGACTGAGAAAGACAGATTGTGCAATTGAAGGACAATGTGAAGGAGAATGCAATACAACAACCTCAGGATGGTTTTGCAATACGTGACTAAGTGAACTATATCATAACTACGTGCAATATTCAACTATTTAAGCGGGGTTTTCCGCTGCCTGAGTCCTACCCCAACCCACATCCTGTCGCGTTGATTATGCACTGGATAATGGGATAGAATGTGCACTTCAATAACTGCGAAAAGGGTTGTGAATTTTATGGAGAAGAGAAATGAAACCACTGAAAGTATTTAGGTCAGTTCATCTTGGAATTTAAGCGAATTCCTCCACATCCCAAAGAATATTCATTGAAACTCTGTACAGAAAAGAGATTGAAATGAATGGGGAACTTTAGGACATCAGACTCGAGTTTAGCTCTTTGACATGTGATTCTGGAAATTTATATCAGTAAATTTGAGAGAAATCGACAATATATATTGTAGTTTGAGTGTATGCTTCCTGACCACAAATATTGGAAACATTTTGCTCACACTGTGCACTCATGAAGAGCAAATAAATTTAACTTTAATTTACGACATCTTGCCACAGATATAACAAACTAAATTCTAGACATCCTCTTGGTATAGGTTGAGATCGTAACTTACAGAAAGCCCTAAAGTACTGATGGATTCTTGTGTAAATTTACTACCATGGTACACATATTAAGATAACCTAATTGAAAACTTGTGCCTCTGTCTATTTTGTATCCCAGAGATCTCAGAACATGCAACACTTTGTCGTCATATCCAAACAGAGAATTTAAACTTGAAATATGTTTATGTTCCTCAAATCAAATACATAACACAGAAACGCATTTGCACGGAAAAGAGGTACAAAAGCATTTTTTATATTCGAACTGATTGCATGATTGCATAATTAATGGCCTTTTACTTTTGCTCCTGGCCAATGTCACACAATGAATCTTTCCTCTGTGATCATATCAGATTCAATGTGCGGTCAACCGCAAACTCAATGTTCCCTCAACATTAGGAATTCTCTTTACGTCCTATTTACCCTTTGTCATCTCCGATCCAATATCACATCTTATCAAAATGATATTGATTATCATAATTATTTGTCTGAATTTGACATTTTTTTAAGACTTTTTCAGATATTTCTGGACATTCTTTTTTTAATTAAAAAAAAATTACAAAGTTACAAAGTTTTGGAACAAAGAGAATGGACTTGACAGCTAATAAACTCCTTAATGTAGGAGGGAGTAGGATACCTTTGAATTGTAGTAACTTTGAAATCCTTTCTCATACCTTAAAATTAAGTAAGCCTTATCATAAGGTGCTTTACCTTCACCATTATTTTGTGCAGTCAAATTATATCATGATAAGGTTCAGTTTTATTTAAAAATTGGAGAAAAATTCTTATTTCAATTCACAGCCCCAATTCTGAGGTACCCAATTTCTAATTCAAATTTTTACCAAGGAAATGTGAAAAGGGGTAGCAAAGCGTTCCAGGTTTTATAAATTGCTTTACGGATTGCTCATGATTAAGGTAAAGTGCCATCGCTCGACCGGTTTCTCGTCTCGACCGGTAGATTTATTTTTTCAATTTATTTATATTTGCTATAATATTTTGCGTATGATCTAACAATAATAGGACAATCATTCCAAGTATAATACGAACCAGTGACAAATTCATAGAAATTAACCGGTCGAGTGAGGGTACTTACCCTTATTTGCGATATGTGCGTCTCCGGGACCGAGACCGTTTGTCTACAGAGTCTACAGCTATGACATGGATTTCACTCAATTTACTTCTTCACCTTAAAGACGATGGTTGACAATGATGTAATTTTTTTTCAACATCCACCATAGAGTTTTATAATACTGACAAAATCCCTGTATCAGGTTATACTTCAAAACACAAAAGATTTAATCCCATTCAGGTTTTGAATTCAGGTTTTGGAGCCTTTCAATAAAACAATAAAATTAACTAACTTTATGCAAAATTCGAGCATGTTATCCCGAACGGCTTCAAAGTTATAGTGATCTAAATTTAGTTGCAATCTAATTGACTCACCCTATAAACACTCTAGGGTAGATTGGGGTATTTTGGAGACATTTTCAGGAGAATAAGTTTTTAAAACAAAATTCAGTACATAGCTCTGAACCCTGGGATAACCAATTATTTACTCCTCAGAGCCCAGAACACGGAGCGCCACGCTCTCGTCCCATCGATCGAACTAAGATTCTCTCCCTTGTCCATGAATAGGAGTTAGTTCCAGACATAGGAACTGATTGGCAATTTTCAAATAATGACCCTTAAAATAGTAAGAAAAACTGAAGCAAACTGAAGAAAATAATAAGAAAAAGAAAGCGAGGGACTTCTTTTATTAGATGCACAAAGATGTATTGCCCATAGAAAGGAAACAGACTTATTGGGACAGGAGTAATATTTAGTTTTTTTTACTGATTATATTTTTTACTGATCAAATTTAATTTCTTGTGTGTGAGAATAAACCGACGTGAAAAGCAATCAACTGTAGGGGGTTCCGGAAGTCATCGGGAAACTAACAGTGACTCAGGGAAACACATAAACCCCAGAGCTTTCGGCTCGGTCTCCAAGCTTTCATCAGTGCAGTGGTCAAAACTTGCAATCGTTCTCTGAGACTCGTTCAGGGTTTGTGATCAGTCTTGTAACAGGGCATGAAAGGGAACGGGGGCACCACTTTACACTGTCCTTTAACAGTTTTTCAAAACTTTTGGCACAATTTTGATATTCTAACAATGGAAGACTCCCAGCAGAATCCATGAAGAAAGAAAATATATCAAAATTGTGCCAAAAGTTGAGAAAAATTGTTAAAGGACAGTGTATAGTAGTGCCCCCGTACCCTTTTATGCCTTGTTGCAATACTGCCCAAAAACCCTGAATATCTCAGAGGAAAAAATTACAAGGCTCGACCTCTGAAGGCTTGGAGATCGAGCCAAAAGCTCTGCAGATATTTGATGTGTTTTCCTGAGCGATTGTTAGTTTCCCGACGACTTTCGGAACCCCCTACTGATGATGAAATTTAATTTCCTTTGTCCTGTTTTTTCTGGTTTTTACCATATTTTTCCTAAGTCAAAAAGCTCTTTTACTCTAATTTAAAATAATTGTATTAAGCTCTCCCCAAAAGCAATGATTAGAATATTTGCCATCACGGGACTTGAGTTAGACAACATCTCTTAGAAAAATGTTCTAGCATTATTTTGTCTTATTTTATTTTCTCTTATTACGAAACCCTGCTTTCATCTTTGATAGTTCTTTTGATGCCAAGAGCACCGCCTTAATCCTGTTTACTTCCGTAATATGTTGAGTTGAGATGAAACTTGTATAAAAATAAGAAATAGAAATAGTTTACAATACATAAAACTGTACTTTGAATTGTACAAATATGTGCATAGTATGGCGTATTAGTATGAAACTAGCCCTGGGGTTGCAATTGAACGCATTGTACTCGTTGAAGAAATCAGGTCAACGAATGGATGGAATGGATCCCTGAGTGCTTGAGAGGTAGCAAAAGAGAAATTCTCAGGGAATAAAAATCAAAAGCAGTGATTGAATACCTTTTTGTGATGGCATCATACATCATTGAAATTTTCTCTGTGTTTGTGTGAATTTGGTAGCATAATACATTATGTACAAAATGTGAAACACTGATCGTTCAAATTTCAGAAGATTTGTAGCAAATGGTATAAATGTTCAGCCAGGTATATATGGCTTCTTATGTGAAGTGGATGGAATGTGAGATTGCTTGTGAACTTACTATATATATATGTACATTGAGAAAGTGTCAAGCAAGTTTGTGAAGAATGAGGAGAAAAGCTCCAGACACAAGACAGTGAAAAAAGAGGCATGATGGTTTGATGGTGTGGAGAAAGGTCATGTCGGTTAATAGAAATCCTTGTCGGAAAATTAATTGCCATTGTTGGAGGATGTCTCTTGGTTCACTCCCCGAGACTACTCTCTTACATATGTGCTCAATAGACTTTAGGATGTAAAAAAAAATCGTGGTTAAGGGAGAGGGAGGATAAGTCAGCAACAGCAAGAAAAAAAGTGTCACGAAATTCGATTAGGCTAGCAAAATCGACATGATTAAGTTACACATCCAGAAAATGTATTGTATAAATATGCCTATACAATACATTTTCTCTTAGGTACATATTTTTAATGTATACATAACTTATGCCGTCCTCCTAAAGTAGATGAGATTGGTGCGAGGATGCTGTATATTGCTCTTTTTGTTGTTTGACAAAAAAACAAATGCGAAAATGATATTCGCTGAACACTCGAATTCACAAAGTTCTTATACCGTATGTCATGTACCGGTTATAACTTATTTAAATCAATGCACATTTTTTGTTTCAATATTTCCTGGAAAAAAAAGTATCTAAAACTATTAAAATTTCGGAGAAAACCAATTAGGGGAACTGTTCCAAATTTCGGATTGCTTGCAATACACTGTCAAGTGCGCCAAACCGGGAGCTTCGCTATGTGGATCGTTATGACTACGCTAACTAAATAAAATGCACTTAAAATAATATTTTTATTTTATTTCCGTAATATAGTCACTACAGTAACACAATATAACCATTCAACTTTGAGAAAAAGCAAAAATAATATTTTTATCCATTAACTATGTGAGTGTAATCGACTCATTTCAAACTTGTGCCAGCTGGGTTCTTCACTAAGAATTTTCTAGCCGTGATATTTTCGCTAATGACAGCTGGTTGATTGAAAACATTTATTGTTTTTTTTCCTTGCGTAAAAAGTATTTTATAAATCCAAAGGTTTAATTAAAAGTGAAGTGCAATCATTCCCCTACAAGGTGAGTAAATCGATTTTCATGAAATAACAATATTTTATAAAGAAATTAGTGAATTTGTGGCTGTTTACATTTTGCTCTAAATCAATATTTCAGGAGCAAAGGAAAAGATTCCTAAGAACAAACCTTATTCTAAGGAAGATCTAAAGAATGCCTTGAAGTGTGTTGATCCTATACCATAACCTATGCATCCAAAACATTTGATGTGCCAAGGGCGACATTGTACAACAAATTGACTGGCAGATACCCGGAAGAGGGCCCCAATGGCAGGCCAACGACGCTTACAAAAGGACAAGAAGAAGAACCTGTCATGTAGATCCTGGGATGTACGGATGGTTGGCATCCTATCGGCAAGGAACAAATTCTGGACAGCGTCAAAATCATCTGCGAGACCTTCAAAATTCCAAACTATTTTACAGATGAAAGGCCTGGAGATGTGCAAGCCAAAGTCCTTCTCATTGGAAAGGTCTGTGGTTACTGCTAAATATCTCACGGAATGGTTTCAGAATTGTCGAGGATATTTCACAGAACACGATCTGCTGACCATTTCATCAGACCGGGTTTTTAATTTCGAAGAAAGTGCCTTTTTCTTGACATCAGGAAATGGAAATGTATTGGCCAGGAAAGGTTCACGTGTTGTTCTAGCTCTTAAAAAATCTGGACTGAAGGAATGTGCCACAACACCATTCATGGTGTCTTCTACTGTCCAACTAGTACCTTAAATAGTTGTTCATATAGGGGAAGTGCCCATGCTTGATACCATTGGAAACTTCGTAATGATTAAATTTTTCCTATGTTTCTCAATAAACGTGACTCCGCAATATATTTTAAAAACTGGCCACTTTCCCATAGTTTTTAAAATATGATTGCGATGAGTCAAATATTTATTGTGAAACATAAAAAATTTAGTCATTACGAAGCTTCCAATGGTATCAAGCATGGGTACTTTCCCCTAACTGATTTTACACCAAAGATTGCCGTTCACATTAAAAATTAATTGAAATCATCTAATAAAAATTTCAAAAATGTAATAAAAAATTATTTTCTCGTTTTAATATGCTTGTAAATTGAGTGATACAATTAAAAGACCATTTGATCCAATTAGCGAAGAGGCTATCCACTTACTGAACGCTACCTTATTTCAATATTATCATTATCTCTTAAAGTTACTGAATGGTACAGTGAATAATTCTAAATAATTTCTAAATAATTCTTCTATTCATAATGATAAAAATATCCAGTGTTCGAAGGCAGAGTGTGTATGAAGCCTAAAAGCTTTCCCCTATAGTCAAAAAAGAAAGCTTCAAAAATCTCACAAAATGATTTTTTTTAAATTTTTCTCAGTATCATATCACGGGCCTTAAGTGGAGAAATAGAATTATATTTAAAAATAGTGTATTCAGCACGTGTTTTTTACGATTATTTCTATCCATTATTATGATAAAGGTACTTATGCGTGGGTGAAAAGACAACTCAATAAACATTCTCCTGTGAAGCTTCAAAAGTCTTCTCAATTCAATTGATTCTGTATGGAGAATCCAAATACAAACATCTACCATTCAAGATATTGTTTTGGTGAAAAAAACACAGAATTTCAATGGAGAATCACTTGAAACTCTCCTCTTATTTTATTTAATATTGGACCAACACAAAAAAAAACACTGACAAAAAATAATATCTCTTCCCTATGGTGTGCTGAATTGATTTGATTCCTATGATAATAAACATACCTCAAGGGCAATTTAATATGCATATTGCGTGGACGTAGAGTTCAACGTCAAAGAATTTAATTAAATGTAAACAGGATGATTTTTAATGAAAACACAAACTCTTTATCCCACCTATTTTGGCACTCTTTTAGTGCCTTTGCCACAAACTTTTATGCTCCTTTAGGGTGTGAGTATATTAAAATTTCTCGTGAAATTTGAGATAGACATGGGTGAAGGATGTTTCCATTATCGTTTGACAATTTATCGCAAAATATAGATGATACAGAGCATGGGTAATGTATTGCCTGGGAGACCCAGCTAAATTTTCTCAACGTAAATAATATTTATCGACTTGGAAGTGACGCAATTAAAAGCATAAATGAAGAATGTCGGTGTCATTTCATGCTGAGATCAATTAGTTCTTGCATTTTTAGACACTAAAAGACCAAAGGGGGGACATGATATTAATAAAAAAGAAAACGTGTTAGTCCGAGCTTAATATAGGTTGGGGGCTTATTGAAAAAGGAAATGTTTTCTATATTCTTGTTGGGAACCATCAATATGGTGAAGTTATAAGAGAATATAAGGGATTTCATAGTCTGTACATCATTCTTGTTTTCTAACTTTGCTTCTATATATTAAACCAACCATATATAGTTGTAAATATACAATATTAGGGTTATAAGAGATAAATATATCGCATTATCACCCAATCTTTGGTTCACAAGTATTGTCTTAGCCACTTTAACAAAATAACTTAATTTATGTTTAACATTGAATGAAGGGGAAACCACTCATTTGCTTCTTCCTGAAATTTAATATACTTTCCACAATTCAATTAAGCCGATACTTCAATAGCAAATTCAATTTGTTCACTAATTTTTCTCAAAAGACTCACCAAAAATACAGTGGCGGATACAGGATGAAAGGCCTAGCCTGGACTGGCTAAGGAGGGCCCCGGGATTAGGGATGTGCGCCGAAATATTTTTGGCGCACATATAGTCATTCGAGGAGAGATGCAACACCTTTTTTATATTCAATATTGCGGATACGTTTTGAATACGAGACAAAGACGAATCTCACTAGTTTATCATTTGAAGACTCTAAATTTAAGATATCAATATTAGAAAAGCCTAGATGAAAATAGTCACTTCGAAAAATAGGATTTAAAAAAGCTGCATTTTGAGGCACTCAAAAAAGTTCGGGTGAGATGGAACACACCTAATTTTAGCAAAATATTTATAGTTTATTTTATTAATTTAGAATAGGAGGGAAGTGATTTTAGACATAAACACTATTTCATTGAATTTATTGGAGTTTATTTTATTTTTTTCAGTATAGGTGAAAGGCTCATAATTTTGTCCAGTTTCTAAATTTGGACACTTTGAGGGTAAAATTGGACACTACAAATAAATTGATTAATATTATAAATTTTTATTCCCATATTTAATGAATATTGAATTTTATCTAAATATTTGTTCTTTTTGGAAGATTTTAAGAATAAATTCGTTAAATTTAGAATATTATTTGAATTAATATTGCTTTTTTTGAAAATGCAGTGTCAGCAATTGCTTATGAGAAATAAGACAGAACTTTGTGTTTACTTCAGTCTTATTTAGCTGTGGTGAAGTACTAACAAGTTTTGCTCCCTTTTTTTGAGTGATATTATTAAATATTCATTGAATATTGTGTTGATTCACATTAATGATGATTTGTACATTTGACCTGAAGTAAGATTTGCCTTGTGAATTACGTTTTTCGTGTGAAAATGGGCAATTTTCTATGAGGTTCACCAGTGAGGTGATACTCCTTATTTTGGACAGGTGTTTTTCTCTCGAAATTTCGTGAAATTTTAGCTTTTGTGATGATTAGATTGTATAAATGTCTGGGGAAACAAAATAGCATCTTCTCTACGAACGAGTTGTAGTGAGAAAAGCCTTAAAAGGTTTCCGGAAAGACCAGGGAATGAGCGGATTCGCGAGTACTTGGATTACCTAAGTCAACTCACTTTAATTTTTTCAATTCAATTAAATTTATTCTCTCAATATGCTTGATTACGGCTGCCGACCGACTTCACTACCGATCTCATCAGGTAAACGGCAGAAACCACTAAATCGCTGATCGTATATGCCAAATTTTGTACATGTTCCAACAGTTTAACAATTTCAAGTATTTAAATAAATTATAAAATGTGAATGGCAGTTGTTGCGTGGTATTAGGAACAAGCATGAGGAGGGATGAGTCTCAGCTTGGCCAAGAAGGCACGTATTGCTGAATGATAAGGAAAGTTACAGGAAGAGGACTCGGTAAGACATGTTCTTGAAATAGAGCACAATGGGCATCCTAATGAGGCGGATTAGCTGTCCAAATATACAGCCAAGTTGTCCAAATTAACAACCAAAATGTCCAAAATTTGAGTCAAATTCACCTCTACAGATCAATTCATTCTTAATCATATTAAGACTAATTTTAATAAAAACAAAGACGATAAACAACTTGCCCAGTTGTTCAACAACCCTTCTGAAGAGAAAGCAACATAAAAAATCAATTAGTGTTGAAAATATCGCACTCCAAACTTGGAACATTGATGCTTATAAGCACCCTGTCCAAAATTATGAGCCTTTACCCTACTCAACAAAAATTTCTGGAAAGAGAGGAAAAAATTAGAATTTGAAACACTTAAAAATATATTAAGGTAAAGTGCCCACACTCGACTGGTGGGTTAATTTTTAAATGTTTGATGGTCAATTTCTATGAAATTGTCACTGATTCGTATTATTTTTGGAATAATAATTGACCTATTAATGTTAGATCATACGCTAGATATTTTAGCAAGTAATAGAAAATATAAATAAATTGAATAAAAAATTCTACCGTCTGAGTTGAGGAACCAGTCGAGTGACGGCATTTTACCTTACGTGCATATTTTAAGAAATTCATAAAGTTTGATAACAACATTGTACCGTCCAAATAGGGTAAAGTACTCTCCGTTCGAACGTTCATGCCTTCGAATAATGTGACTTGTCTTTTATTTTTCCTAAGATACTTACACATTTCTATTAAAGATTAGTTAGTTTATTAGTTAGTTTTAGTGATAATTATGTGTAAGTCTCTTAGAGAAGATAAAATAAATTCACATTATTCTGAGGCATGAACGTTCGAAGGGAGAGTACTTTTCCCTATGTGATAATTTTGAAAACTTTATAAACAGGTCAATTTAATCGGTCTTGGTAGGTTTAGTGTTAATAAAGAAGCTCTATTTATTGTCAAAGGTTAGCTAACAAGGGAAGGTCTCGAACCGTGCGGAAGCCGGCCCTTATAAGACATTGCATTTTAAGCTAATTGGGGCACGACAAATTCAATGGTGATAGTCACTAATTTCGGAATTCATTGGGTCACCCGTTACAGGGGGGTATTGCGGGGGTGGTAAATCTTTATTTTGGCTCTAGAAGCCACATGGTTGGAAATATCGACTTGGGGTCTTCGGGTGACCCCCCTATAAGTTGACCTTAGGAATCTAAATATGACCTTCATTTTCCCCCCACCCCTCCCCTTCTCTTAAAAAACATGTTTTTTTGGGATATCTCGAAAACTACTCGTCCGATAGTTTTCATTGTCAAATATGTTGTAGATACTATCCAGACGGATATTTCGCCCATACATACCAATGACCTTGAAACATTCCTTCATGACATTTTTCAAGGTCAAATGTATTTAAAGCCTAAAAAATTACTTTTTTCGACAAATTTTATCAAAGTATTATTTTTCAATGACACCAATCGTTTATTTAATAATTATAAACCAATGTAAGCCACTTTAATGTCATAGACACGTTTTTGACATTTATATATACTACAAATCCAAATGTGATTTTAAAAACACGTTGTGTTTACCAACTTCTAATATTGGGTGTTGACTGATTTCCTAAAGTAAGACATTATGGCAATGAAATTTTCAAGAAATTTATGAAATTTTATGAAATTTCATGAAATTTATGAGAATTTACTGGATAATATTTTACCGAGTACTGATTAATAATTTTAAATTTATAACAAGGATTATCGTTTGTAAATGAAATGAAATGGGACATATTAGGAGAAAACCAACTTCCATTATGACAATAATATATTGAATTTCAAGTATATGAAGGTCTATATGCAACCATGAACAAAAAATACTACTTTCTAGAAGACTTAATTTGAAAGATTATATATTTTAAAGTCATACTACACATCTTTAGAACAAATATACGAATCAATCACAAAACGGTAAAAAGTATACTTTAAAAAAGTGAAATTCAAGTATAAAACGATAAACAATGTGCTACAAACATTTAGCCGAAGTATAAAATGGCAAAAAACACGCTTCAAATACGCACAGATTGAAACACACACAGCTCAATCACAAAATGGTCAATGTGCCTAAAATCACGCACAGCCTAATGATAAAACAGTAAATGCGTTCAAAATCACGCACAGATCAATCGTAAAACAGTAAATGCGCTCAAAATCACGCACAGATCAATGATAAAATAGTGAAAGCGTTTAAAATCACGCACAGCTAAATCATAAAAGGGTGGAAGCGCTTAAAATCACGCACAGTTCACTCATAAAACGGTGAAAGAGCTTAAAATCACACACAGATCAATTGTAAAACGACTAATGCGCTTTAAATCACGCGCAGCTCAATCATAAAACGGTTAACGCGCTCAAGATCACGCGCAGCTCAATCATAAAAAGGTTAATGCGCTCAAAATCACGATCAGATCAATCATAAAATGGTCAATGTGCCTAAAATCACGCACAGATCAAACATAAAACTGTGTAAGCGCTCAAAATCACGCACAGATCAATAATTAAATAGTTAATGTGCCCAAAATCACGCACAGATCAATCATAAAACGATGTAAGCGCTCAAAATCACGCACAGATGAATCATAAAACGGTGAAAGCGCTCAAAATAACGCACAACTCAATCACAAAACGGTGGAGGCGTTAAAAACCACGCGATGAAAGAGCTTAAAATCAGTCACAGGTCAATCGTAAAACGGTTAATGCGCTCAAAATCACGCACAGTTCAATCATAAAGCGGCCAATGCGTTCAAAATCGCGCACAAATCAATCATGAAGAGGTGAAATAGCTTAAAATTCCGCACAGCTCAATCATGAAACGGTTACTGGGCTTAAAGTCAAGCACAGCTCAATCATAAAACAGTAAAATTGCTTTAGTCACCCAGAAATCAATCATAAAACGGTGAAAGCGCTTTAAAACACGCACAGCTGAATCATAAAATGGTTGAAGCGATTAAAATCACGCACAGATCAATTGTAAAACGGTTAACTCGCTGAAGATCACGCACAGCTCAATCATAAAACGATGAAAGAGCTTAAAATCACGCACAGATCAATCGTAAAACGATTAATGCGCTCAAAGTCACGCACAGCTCAATCATAAAACGGCGAAAGCGCTTAAGATCACGCACAGCTCAATCATAAAACGATGATAGAGCTTAAAATCATGTCGATCAATCGTAAAACGGTAAAAGCGCTCAAAATCACGTCGATCAATCGTAAAACGGTAAAAGCGCTCAAAATCACGCACAACTCAATCATAAAATGATGAAAGAGCTGAAAATCACGCACACATCAATCGTAAAACGGTTAATGCGCTCAAAATCACGCACAGCTCAATCATAAAACAGTGAAAGCGCTTAAGATCACGTACAGCTCAATCACAAAACGGTGGATGCGCTTAAAATCACGCACAACTCAATCATAAAACGATGAAAGAGCTTAAAATCACGTCGATCAATCGTAAAACGGTAAAAGCGCTCAAAATCACGCACAACTCAATCACAAAACGGTGGAAGCGCTCAAAATCATGCACAGTTCAGTCACAAATCGGTGAAAGCGCTCAAAATCACGCACAGCTCCATTATAAAACGGTGGAAGTGCTCAAAATCACGCACAGTGCAATCACAAAATGGTCAATGTGCCTAAAATCACGCACAGTTTAATCATAAAACAGTAAATGCGTTCAAAATCACGTACAGATCAATCATAAAAAGGGTGAAAGCGCTCAAACTCACGCACAGTTCAATTACAAAACTGTGAAAGCTTTCAAAATCACGCACAGATCAATCACAAAACGGTGGAAGTGCTCAATATCACGCACAGATCAATCATAAAACGGTGAAAGCGTTCAAAATCACGAACAGTACAATCACAACATTGTCAAGGTGCCTAAAATCACGCACAGCTTAATCATAAAAGAGTAAATAAGCTCAAAATCACGCACAGATCAATCACAAAATGGTCAATGTGCCTAAAATCACGCACAGCTTAATAATAAAACAGTAAATGCGTTCAAAATCACGCACAGATACATCATAAAGAGGGTGAAAGCGCTCAAAATCACGCACAGATCAATCACAGAACAGTCAATGCGCTCAAAATCACGCACAGACAAATGAAAAAAAGGTTAAAGCGGTTGAAATCATGCACAGCTTAATCAGAAAACGGTGGAGGCGCTCAAAATCACGCACAGATCAATCATAAAACGGTGGAGGCGTTTAAAATCACACACAACTCAATTAAAAAACGATGAAAGAGCTTAAAATCACGCACAGATCAATCGTAAAACGGTTAATGCGCTCAAAATCACGCACAGCTCAATAATAAAATGGTTTATTCGCTCAAAATCACGCACAGATCAATCATAAAACGGTGAAAGCGGCCAAAATTACGAACAACTCAATCATAAAAGCGTGGAGGCGCTTAAAATCACGCACAAATCAATCATAAAACGATGAACGCGCTCAAAATCACGCACAGATCAATCGTAAAACGGTGAAATTTCTCAAGATCACGCAGAGCTGAATCACAAAACTGTTAAAGCGCTTAAAATCACGCACAGATCAATCGTAAAACGGTTAATGCGCTCAAAATCACGCACAGCTCAATAATAAAATGGTTAATGCGCTCAAAATCACGCACAGATCAATCATAAAACGGTGAAAGCGCCCAAAATTACGAACAACTCAATCATAAAAGCGTGGAGGCGCTTAAAATCACGCACAAATCAATCATAAAACGATGAACGCGCTCAAAATCACGCACAGTGCAATCACAAAATGGTCAATGTGCCTAAAATCACGCACAGTTTAATCATAAAACAGTAAATGCGTTCAAAATCACGTACGGATCAATCATAAAAAGGGTGAAAGCGCTCAAACTCACGCACAGTTCAATTACAAAACTATGAAAGCTTTCAAAATCACGCACAGATCAATCACAAAACGGTGGAAGTGCTCAATGTCACGCACAGATCTATCATAAAACGGTGAAAGCGTTCAAAATCACGAACAGTACAATCACAACATTGTCAATGTGCCTAAAATCACGCACAGCTTAATCATAAAAGAGTAAATAAGCTCAAAATCACGCACAGATCAATCACAAAATGGTCAATGTGCCTAAAATCACGCACAGCTTAATCATAAAACAGTAAATGCGTTCAAAATCACGCACAGATAAATCATAAAGAGGGTGAAAGCGCTCAAAATCACGCACAGATCAATCACAGAACAGTCAATGCGCTCAAAATCACGCACAGACAAATGAAAAAAAGGTTAAAGCGGTTGAAATCATGCACAGCTCAATCAGAAAACGGTGGAGGCGCTCAAAATCACGCACAGATCAATCATAAAACGGTGGAGGCGTTTAAAATCACACACAACTCAATTAAAAAACGATGAAAGAGCTTAAAATCACGCACAGATCAATCGTAAAACGGTTAATGCGCTCAAAATCACGCACAGCTCAATAATAAAATGGTTAATTCGCTCAAAATCACGCACAGATCAATCATAAAACGGTGAAAGCGGCCAAAATTACGAACAACTCAATCATAAAAGCGTGGAGGCGCTTAAAATCACGCACAAATCAATCATAAAACGATGAACGCGCTCAAAATCACGCACAGATCAATCGTAAAACGGTGAAATTTCTCAAGATCACGCAGAGCTGAATCACAAAACTGTTAAAGCGCTTAAAATCACGCACAGATCAATCGTAAAACGGTTAATGCGCTCAAAATCACGCACAGCTCAATAATAAAATGGTTAATTCGCTCAAAATCACGCACAGATCAATCATAAAACGGTGAAAGCGGCCAAAATTACGAACAACTCAATCATAAAAGCGTGGAGGCGCTTAAAATCACGCACAAATCAATCATAAAACGATGAACGCGCTCAAAATCACGCACAGATCAATCGTAAAACGGTGAAATTTCTCAAGATCACGCAGAGCTGAATCACAAAACTGTTAATGCGCTCAAAATCACGCACAGCTCAATAATAAAATGGTTAATGCGCTCAAAATCACACACAGATCAATCATAAAACGGTGAAAGCGCCCAAAATTACGAACAACTCAATCATAAAAGCGTGGAGGCGCTTAAAATCACGCACAAATCAATCATAAAACGATGAACGCGCTCAAAATCACGCACAGATCAATCGTAAAACGGTGAAATTTCTCAAGATTACGCAGAGCTGAATCATAAAACAGCGAAAGAGCTTAAAATCACGCGCAGCTCAATCATAAGATGGTAAAAGCGCTCAAAATCACGTACAACTCAATCATAAAACGGTGGAGTCGCTCAAACTCACGCACAACTCAATCATAAAACGGTAAAAGCGCTTAAAATCATTAACAGCTCAATCATAAAATGGTTAGTCTGCCTAAAATGACGCACAGATCAATTATAAAACAATGTAAGCTCTCAAAATCACGCACAGATCAATCATAACACGGCTAATGCGCTCAAAATCACGCACAACTCAATTATAAAACGGTGGAGGCGCTTAAAATTACGCACAACTCAATCACAAAACGGTGAAAGCGCTTAAAATCATGAACAGCACAATCATAAAATGGTTAGTGTGCCATAAATCACGAACAGATTAATTATAAAACGGTGTAAGCTATCAAAATCACGCACAGATCAAACATAAAACGGTGAAATCGCTAAAAATCAGGCACAGTTCAATCGTGAAATGGTAAATGCGCTCAAAATCACGCACAGCTCAATCATAAAACGATTAAGATTCCAGTGTTTTGTGAGCAATCCTATGCGTTTTATGATTGATCTGTGTGTGACTTCAAGCGCATTAATTGTTTTATGATTGATCTGTGCGTGATCTGCCGTTTTATGATTGATCTGTGCGTTATATTAAGCGCAAATTCAAGCGATTTATGTTTGAGCTGTGCGTGATTTTCAGCGCTTTTACCGATTTGTGATTGTGCTGTGCGTGATTTTGAGCGCATAAACAGTTTTACGATTGATCTGTACATTATTTTAAGCTCTTTCATCGTTTTATGATTGAGCTGTGCGTGATTTTGAGCGCATCCACCGTTTTATGATAGAGCTGTGCGTAATTTAAACGTATTAACCGTTTTACGATTGATCTGTGCGTGATTTTGAGCCCTTTTTTCGTTTTATGATTGAGCTGTGTGTGATTTTAAGCGCATCCATCCTTTTATGATTGATTTGTGCGTGATTTTGAGCGCATCCACCGCTTTATGATTGAGTTGTGCGTGATTTTGAGCTCATTAACCGTTTTACGATTGATCTGTGCGTGATTTTAAGCTCTTTGATCGTTTTATGATTGAACTGTGCGTGATTTTAAGCGAATCCACCGCTTTATGATTGAGTTGTGCGTGATTTTGAGCTCATTAACCGTTTTACGATTGATCTGTGCGTGATTTTAAGCTCTTTTATCGTTTTATGATTGATCTGTGCGTGATTTTAAGCTCTTTGATCGTTTTATGATTGAACTGTGCGTGATTTTAAGCCAATCCACCGCTTTATGATTGAGTTGTGCGTGATTTTGAGCTCATTAACCGTTTTACGATTGAGCTGTGCGTGATTTTAAGCGCATCCACCGTTTCATGATAGAGCTGTGCGTAGTTTAAACGCATTAACCGTTCTACGATTGATCTGTGCGTGATTTTGAGCTCTTTTTTCGTTTTATGATTGAGCTGTGCGTGATTTTAAGCGCATCCACCCTTTTATGATTGAGTTGTGCGTGATTTTGAGCGCATCCACCGCTCTATGATTGAGTTGTGCGTGATTTTGAGCTCATTAACCGTTTTACGATTGATCTGTGCGTGATTTTAAGCTCTTTCATCGTTTTATGATTGAGTGATTTTAAGCTGTGCGTGATTTTAAGCGCTTTCACCGTTTTATGATTGAGCGCATTGTGCGTGATTTTGAGCTCATTAACCGTTTTATGATTGATCTGTGCGTGATTTTAAGCTCTTTCATCGTTTTATGATTGAGTTGTGCGTGATTTTAAGCGCTTTCATTGATCTGTGCGTTTTATGATTTGAGCTGTGCGTGATTTTAAGCGCATTAACCGTTTTACGATTGATCTGTGCGTGATTTTAAGCTCTTTCATCGTTTTATGATTGAGTTGTGCGTGATTTTGTGTGAAGCGCATTAACTGTTTTATGATTGAGCTGTGCGTGATTTGTGCGTGATTTTGAGCTCTTTCATCGTTTTATGATTGATTGATCTGTGATTGTGATTTTAAGCGCATCTGTGCGTGATTTTAAGCGCACCGTTTTATGATTGAGCTGTGCGTGATTTCAAACGCTTTCACCGTTTTATGATTGATCTGTGCGAAATTTTGAGCGCATTAACCGTTTTATGATTGATCTGTGTGTGATTTTAAGCTCTTTCATCGTTTTATGACGGAGCTGTGCGTGATTTTGAGCGCTTTCACCGTTTTGTGATTGATCTGTGCGTGATTTTGAGCGCTTTTACAGTTTTACGATTGATCGACGTGATTTCAAGCTCTTTCATCGTTTTATGATTGAGTTGTACGTGATTTTAAGCGCATACACCGTTTTGTGATTGATCTGTGCGTGATCTTAAGCGCTTTCACCGTTTTATGATTGAGCTGTGCGTGATTTTGAGCGCATTAACCATTTTACGATTGATCTGTGTGTGATTTTAAGCTTTTTCATCGTTTTATGATTCAGCTGTGCGTGATTTTAGACGCTTTCACTATTTTATCATTGATCTGTGCGTGATTTTGAGCGCATTTACTGTTTTACGATTGATCTGTGCGTGATTTTAAACGCATTTACTGTTTTATGATTGATCTGTGCGTGATTTTGAACGCATTTACTGTTTTGTGATTAGGCTGTGCGTGATTTTGAGCACATTGACCATTTTGTGATTGATCTGTGTGTGATTTTAAGCGCATTTACCGTTTGTGTTTCAATCTGTGCGTATTTGAAGCGTGTTTTTTACCATTTTATACTTCGGCTAAATGTTTGTAGCACATTGTTTATCGTTTTATACTTGAATTTCACTTTTTTAAAGTATACTTTTTACCGTTTTGTGATTGATTCGTATATTTGTTCTAAAGATGTGTAGTATGACTTTAAAATATATAATTTTTCAAATTAAGTCTTCCAGAAAGTAGCATTTTTTGTTCATGGTTGCATATAGATCTTTATATACTTGAAATTCAATATATTATTGTCATAATGGAAGTTGGTTTTCTCCTAATATGTCCCATTTCATTTCATTTACAAACGATAATCTTTGTTATAAATTTAAAATTATTAATCAGTACTCGGTAAAATATTATCCAGTAAATTCTCATAAATTTCATGAAATTTCATAAAATTTCATAAATTCCTTGAAAATTTCATTGCCATAATGTCTTACTTTAGGAAATCAGTCAACACCCAATATTAGAAGTTGGTAAACACAACGTGTTTTTAAAATCACATTTGGATTTGTAGTATATATAAATGTCAAAAACGTGTCTATGACATTAAAGTGGCTTACATTGGTTTATAATTATTAAATAAACGATTGGTGTCATTGAAAAATAATACTTTGATAAAATTTGTCGAAAAAAGTAATTTTTTTAAGCTTTAAATACATTTGACCTTGAAAAATGTCATGAAGGAATGTTTCAAGGTCATTGGTATGTATGGGCGAAATATCCGTCTGGATAGTATCTACAACATATTTGACAATGAAAACTATCGGACGAGTAGTTTTCGAGATATCCCAAAAAAACATGTTTTTTAAGAGAAGGGGAGGGGTGGGGGGAAAATGAAGGTCATATTTAGATTCCTAAGGTCAACTTATAGGGGGGTCACCCGAAGACCCCAAGTCGATATTTCCAACCATGTGGCTTCTAGAGCCAAAATAAAGATTTACCACCCCCGCAATACCCTCCTGTAACGGGTGACCCAATGAATTCCGAAATTAGTGACTATCACCATTGAATTTGTCGTGCCCCAATTAGCTTAAAATGCAATGTCTTATAAGGGCCGGCTTCCGCACGGTTCGAGACCTTCCCTTGTAAGACTTTAATAAAAGGAATAGCTAAATTGGAGTAGTATCTTAAAAAAAGACCTTTTCTCGAACCAAAAAAAAAAGAACTTTTATGAAGATTTTCAAAAAAATCTAATTTTTACGAATTTGAGCAATCAAAAAATTCCTTTATAAGAACCTTTTTAGGAAAACGAATTCAACTTATAGGAACTGTTTTTTGAAAAAACTCTGTTTTTTTTTTCATTCTATTTCTGCGCCGATTTTGACGGATTTAGACCAAGTTGTACAAGAAACGTTCTCATATATCTAAATAGGTTTTTATTGGAGAAAATTGCATTTAAAACTTTTGAAAATAATGTCTCAAAACAATAGGGATAGGAGCCTTATCAGCATTGTTTTTAAGCTACCCCCTATATCCGCCACTGCAAAAATATCCAAGTGTTTCCGAAAATCACTTTCTTCGTACATTGCAGTGAGTTTCAATTGAACCGATCAAATTAGCAATTTGTTGGTGCAATTTACAATCTTTTCAATTTTCTTCCTTCTTTTTCCTATTTTCCCAACCACTTTCAGCATGTGCAAAAGTTTATGGGGTATATTCTACCATTCAAGAGTTATTTTCCACCCCTCGTGTTTAAGTGATACTTCACCATGGTCTGTGAATTAAACCCTTGACTTTTATTAGCTCCCCAACATATGGATTGGGTTGCAGGCAATGGCAAAAAAGAAAGAATGGAAACATATAAAATTGAAAAAATATGATATTTTTTATAAGACGATGAAAAATTGGCCACGTCTGTTCTATATACCTTTTTGAGGGTATTTCGTATATATATAAAAAAAACCAGGAACTTTGATAAGAATTCACTGTAAAATCAATAAAGTTCTAGAGAGAGTTGAGGCAAATGTTTGTGAAACATTCAAATAGCAATATGTCATTTATGCTTTTCACATTTCACATGAAAGAGACATTTGTGTAACATTTATGATACTACACAAAACTATATAATATATTTATTTTGTTTGCACAAACAGCCAATGGTACATTTTCATGGAAAGTTTTGTTGAATGTAAATTAATCTATGCTAATAGAATCATAAAAGCAGCATGACCGTATGCAAATAAACTAAGTTCTACTATGTATAACCAAATTAAGTGGTCAAATTGCATTACCACAGTAAATCACTCAAATGTTCTCAAGGGATAAATTAGTTTAAAATTAGATTAAAAAAAAATCTGGAAATTCTGATTATATCCAATTTATCCAATTTTAAAACAAGTTTAATTTGATCCCACTTGGACTGTAAGATGATATAATTACATTAACTATCAGTACCAGTACAGATTATTACCGATTCTATTTATTTAATTATAACACAAAATTCAAGGATAAAAGCTCTCTCTTTTGGATTGAGCAATTAAACTAAAATAGAAAATGAGACGATAAAGTGCTGCACATAGAGGTTTTTCGTCTGAAAAACAGATATTATATCTCACAATCTGTACTGAAACATCTAAAATTTCAGACATTCGCTAATGTTACAACACTTTTAATGATTCTATAAAATTTTTAAAAGTCTCACATTCGATTTTAGATCTAAATACTTATAGAAGTTAATAAATGATTTTTGGATTTTTTTTATTTGTATACAGACCAATAAGGGCAAAGCTTGAAATTTCGGACAGCACTGAAAACCGGACACATTCTTTAAATTCAATTCAATTTATTTTCATCTCATTATGTCATTTTTACCCCCCTTCCCATGCGTCCATCATCGTCTTAGCGTTGATTCTATCCTCAAGAACCAAAATATATATTTTTCAAGGTTTATGTATAAAACATTGTTATGAACATTTAATTTCAATTGAGATTTTAAAATTTTATTTTCTGAAAACACTTTGCGATTTTTTCCATATTGTTTTTACACAAAATGTAGATAATGAAATTCTGAAAGTGAATATCTGAAAGTGAATATTTAAAAGTCGGACAACGCAATGCTGAAAGTCGGACACTGTCCTTAAAACTTTCTAATCCTATCAAAATAATATTAATTCCGATTTTGTGAATATTTAGAAAGTCTAAAATGCAAAATGTCGTTATTTTACGACCAAAAAGTGACTTACAAGATTTTTTTTATTACTATTGATATTAAATCTCTTGAAAGCACAGAAAAGGTTTAAGCCAAGGGCACGTTTATAGCGCGCCGAAAAAACTTTTGGGTTTATTAGCTGTTTTCTGTCACTGTAGAAAGAATTAGCAAAAAAATATAAATGCAAAATAAAAGTCAACTTAATATTGAATACGCAACCGAAAACCCCAAATTGGCAACCTACGTAGTTTTGGAGATATCTCGTGGAATGTATACGAAAACAGGGAAAAAATTACACTAAAATCGGTCGCATTTTTTGGAACTAATGTCATCCCCCAGGTTTAAGCAATTAAGGAAACAGTTAGCGTCCACCGCCGTCTTAGAGTTAACGACCAACCTCCAGAGTCAAACGGTGGAAGTGCGCTTTCGCAGATAGTATATTACATAACCCGTCCGAGCCAACCAAGTACAGAAAACACAAATTAGGGTAAGTGTGCCAAATTTCGGCTTAGTTGCATGCAAGCGCCAAAGTTTTAAGTGTCAAATGTAATATTTTTAATACAAATTGATTTTTTTATTCCTTCTTCTTAATGAGTGTTGCTTGGAACCTTATAAACAGTTTATCATATTTATTTACTCTAAAATTCTTAATACATTTTAAAATGAATAAAAATGTAGGCATAGCTTTGGTGCCCTATTTCGGCTACCTTTATTCTTATAATTCCTTGCCTTTCGGGAATTCTTCTAATGCCTTTTTAGCATCATCTCTTTTGTCGAAGCTACATTTTCTGTTATTCTTTTGCATTGTATAATCTGTAGAGTATGTAAAAACTAAAAATTCAGAATTCTTATCATCTCCATGGCAAGAAAAGGGTTGTAGGTCCGCTAGGGTGCAATCGTTACACGGATGGGGAATGGGGACTTCACTAACCATATTCGTAACGTAAGCTTAAAAATGCATTTGAAGCTGAACTTTTTCTTAAGTGTCCGACTTTCCAAATTTTACCCTACTTATGCCTTCAGTCTTAATCCCGAATCTGTATACGCCTTTAGAGAACTTTTAGGTGAAGAAGCTCCACGTGAACTCATTGATTCCAAAAGAAATAATCCTTACTCAAGTGAATAATGTTTTCCTTTTGGATCTTCTGAAATCCAAATAAATGCCACTGGGTGGCAAAATGTTGTAGAGCGGAAAATAAATTAGGCTTAAAATGTATTTCTAATTTAGGAGAATAATTAAAACCTTAAATATCACACGTTAAATTAATTTTATTGCGGATATAGATGTAGTACTTGTGACTTGTAAAGTATTCCTTAATTTGTGTATCAAGTTGACAAGGAAATTAGAGGAAATGACTTTTGAGAAGTTTCACAAGCCAACGACATCCCTAACCACAAATTTATTGATTTTCTTATCATGTTCCTTCTCCCTGGGTTACTCTCTCCATATCTACATGACACAGGCGTTAATTAGTTCAAAAAAAGAAGGGAGGAGAAAAAGAGGGTGGAATAGATATGGATAGAGATCAAAACATTCGCTCTTTGGCGCATTACCTCATCGGCAATTTATCAATAGCAAATAGCATGAATTAATTACTGTAATCTACAAATATTATGATGTAGATAGAAGAGGAGCAACAGAATAAATCGGGGTTATTTCCATATGGTGATATTGTCAACCACAAAATTGTTCCATTGAAAGACTTGAGCAAATAATTCGAAAAGAGGAATATTGGAAAAGTGTTTGAAAGTGACTTTTGCATACATTGGATGTTTTCCTTTCCATTCTAAGATTACATATTGGAAGAAATTGTACAGTAGTGCTTTTGTGTGACTAAGAAAATGGCATTGAGTTTGATTGTGGAGTAAACAAAAATTTACAACTTTAAGAGCAAAAGACTTTTCTCTTCAACATCTGCTCCTTTCTCAAGAATCACCTTTTTTATTGTAACATATTGACAATTTTCGGATTAATACCCTTTTTTTGGAAATTACGAATAAATGTTTGTTGAATTTTCAATTCGAAGTCACAAGTATCTCAAAGCCAATAAAAATGGACATACACGTCTCTAACACTGGATGAATGATATAGCGTTATGCCCTTGCAACTTCCAATGAGCGAAACGGTTTTCAATTTGGAAGTTCCTCCGGTTTTTCTAAGCATGTAGGAGTCATATGATATGATGTTGAGGTGTAGAAATCTCTAGTTCTTAAAGATTTGTGCGACCAAATGAAGAGAATTGTGTGCCAGACACGTTTTCTCTACAAACGTTCTTTTTCTGACTTTTCTTTTTAAGTTTTCCACCATATATACATAGCATTGGAAGAGATTTTTCTGTTATCGAGAGATCTACTTCTATTCAATATAAACCATACAATCCACTTCGCACACCGCAAATACAATAAAATATAGAATGTGAATGAGTTTGACGGTGAGAGGTCATCAATTGTGAAGAATTTTCTTTTTTTTTATTTATCGTATCATCAATGATACTGTCCTAACCACTCAGAATTCATGTGAAATGCTCGAGATATTAGATATTACCATAAAAACGTGTTCGTCAATTTTTTTCGAGGCTTTTCCGATGTCGTCGAGTGCTGCTTAGTCACGAAGTGGAGGATGAAGAGAGGGTGGACTGTTTCTTACCATCCCAGAACCACAGGATAGTATGGAGGATTGAGGATGATTGGACAAAATAGGAAATTTTGAGTGTTACGCCCTAATGTGAGAATAAGTAGAGTGGATTTGTGATGGAAATACATTGGACTAAAAAAATGTTTTGAAAACACATTTTAGAAATTGCCATAACAGTCTTCAGACGTTTCTTCTACGTTATTTGATTTATTTTCTTCAGAAGGAGAAGTGGTCGAGAGAAATCGTTTTTACTCTTCACTGCTTGAACGCTACTGAAACACAAATAGGGGAGAGTAGAGCAGTTTTACATGCAGCTAAATTTTTTTTTGAAAATATCGCGAAATTTCGCTAAACAACTCCAAAGATGATCCGCATTGAAAGGCAGGCAAATAACTCATTTGCATCTAAGACAATAATTCATGCGAGCTCCCCATATGCCAGCAATTAATATGGCGGCTTTGTTAGAAGACAAAGCAACCTGGACTAAAGTGCATAAAGCGCAGGTGAGCAAGAACCGTTTGAAACCGAACAAACGTCAAATGAAAATTGTACGTTAATGGTACAAAGTAACTGGTGTAAAGCAACTCATGGTTACTGAGAAGATTTAATGAGCTGAACATTGAGCGGGGACCGTTAATTTCTCATCTCGCCTCTTACAGCTTTGTGAGAAACAAATATTGGCTTTAAAAATACTGCGGGCTCGAGCTTGGTCTGAGGACGTTCTGCAATCCTCCAGGAAGAAATGAGACTTTAGCTCCCTTCGTGGTTGCCATTTTGGTTTATCGAATTCGTGATATTGCGCGGTGTAGTAAAAGATATTACTGGAGAAGTCTGGGATCGTGAATCCTGTACTGCTCTTATGGAAATAACGAACATGTTACCCCCTTCCCTAGCCATCATTGTTGAACAAGCTCGCCTCTTCGAAGATTAAGAGAAGTGCCATGGGTATTACTCCTTACCTTGACGATACGATTCAACAGATCATTACTATCGAGAAGTGTCAAAACTATTGCCTACTTTTCTGGTTGTCAAGGCTTCTCATCTTAAGAGCGACCACGGGATGTCCGACCAAGCCTGGTGCTAAAGCCTAATTAGGAATGTATACGCATTTTCAACCGTGTCCTCTGGTGACGTCGCTATTATCGACCTGACATTTTGATTGCAATACCATTGAGAACGGAAAGGGTAGTCCAATGAATGTCGGGCCCGCTATCCTGACCCCTTCGGAGAAAAAGAAAGCCTGCATGTTTGAGATACTTTTTTATGTTTCGAGTTTAAGGCATTATTTCCAAAACTCAAAAAATAATCTTCAAATTTTATGTAGCGCTTAGAAGTACACTCACTAGTCACTAATATAGAATAATTCATCGTGTCTCAAACTATCCGTCTCTCATACATAGAGGCTCTCCCCTATTCCAAATTTGTATCTAGTAATATGCTACGTTTGAAGAGAAGCCAAAAGCCTAAGCCTTCTAAATATCACTGTCCTAAGCCCTTTCTTTAACTAGCTTTCCAAAGGTCGCTCAAAGAATTCTAACTGTACCCACACTGTTCGAAGAGGTAAGATAGGGAACCAGCGGTTCTCACTCAATGGACATACCGTAAATGCAGGTGACTTTGTCCTCCGTGGGTTACTTTTCTTTAATTCTGATGTTTAAGGATGGTCCGCATTGATTAGTCATGGTAGATCGGATCGGTAAAGACCAACATTAAGTTCTAGAATTAAAGAAAAGCTTACGAACAGAAAGGGGTCAATGAATCGCTTACTCCTCTCCGAGTTTGTGTTGTTTCTGCTAAGCCTTAAAATGGTTCTTTTCAAGAAGTGTTGCTCGCATAAATTATACCCCTTAAGTGTAAAGTTCTCATTTTGATGCCTTTTCCTCGCATTTTCGATTAGGGCTTTCCTAATTCATATTTCAAGATGTCCTTCAGGAGTTTGGCAAAGTGAATGGCTTCGGTTTGAATCCGTTTACATTACAGTACGACACCAGTAGTATCAATACGTTTGGTTCTTGCTGTGCAGTTTTCTAAGTAATTAGTTGTTTCGGTTAGGGTGAAAGGAACACCTATTGACACTTTAAGAACTTGTGTCAGGGCCTATTGACACCCTACTCTGTACCATTTAGAATACGAAATTTGAACATTTATCCTTATTGAAAAAAGTAGATTAATGAAAAAACGAAATATTATTTACATTTTATTAGATACATTAAATAAATTTCAACATTTTGACAAAAGTGTCAATATGGGTTCCCTGTCAAAGAGGTGTTCATTCGACCCTCTGGTTTATTTGTTAAAAATTGTATCAGGGGTGACATGATAACTTCTTTTCGATAGTATCGACTGTAGATTCTAAAAATTCAAAATAATAGCTGCACTTTTTGTAGCAGTCACATTCTTTTAAGAACGGTGCAATAAGAAACGTTCGAAAACGTTCAAAACCACGTCATTCACTTAATCTGACAGATACAGAATTATCGATACTATCGACAAGTTATTATTCCTCCCCAGGTTTTTAGCCCAGATTTTTTATTTATTTCTCTACCAATGAGTTAACACTATAGGAGTCGTACTGTATTAAAGGCGCAATTTCCTAAGCCTTTAAAAATGGCAATATTTGAAATAAAATAATTACGTCCTCCTCATTTATGTTAAAATTTTTAGATTGATGTATACGTAAACATTTGACTTTCATCAGTTGTGGGATGGTTTAATATTTATTTTGGACGAGATAAGTTTGCAATATTTTGCTGGGCTTGACACATTTTAACTGTTTGAAACATGCTACACGAGACTCCCCAATATCCAGAAACTTTTCATCATACCTCTCCCTCGGAAGCAAAATTAAATTTAGACGAAGCGTCTCCATAAAGAAATTTAGGAAATGCCTTTCGTAAAATTTGACTGCGCCAAATTTTTCAATATTCTCTCCAGGAAAAATATATTATTATGTGTATGGATTTTCTTCTCCAGGGGAATGTGAAGAATATTATTTATCAAGAAAGTGTATCAGTTTCAAAAGAAGATATTGAATGACAACCGGACCAAAGGAGACAAATATTTTCGGAGAAAAGTGTTTCTTCGTGTATCTCACCATGATCCCAATATACCTCCTTTAAATGATTACAATATCTTGTTTCACACTTGAGTGAACAACTTTTCCATATAGTTTGGAGGAGGTTAGGGTTGGTAAAAGGGATTTTCAAGTAAAAAGAATACAAGAAAAAAATTTAATAGTGTTCAAAGAAGATCTCTTTGGATGAGCACTATCGTCGCGTTTCACGTTTTAATGTCACTCTTTGGGGGGTAAATTGCATTTTTCTGTCGTGGCATTTTCTCTTTTGTAAGAAAATCAGCATCTTTACGAAAAAATCATCAGTATTCAAATTATTTATCAGAAAAAAGGCAAGAAAAAAAAAACGGTAAGACCAAATGAAGACATTCATATGTAAAATTGAGGATAAACTGTTTGTGAAATGTGATTCAAAATTTGTAAGTAAATTCTCGTGTAATATGTGAAAAGCGTCTTCGACATTTTCTTCTTCGTTTTTTTTTTTCATTCCTTTTTCAGTATCTTGACAAAATATTGGAAAATTCCCAAGAGAAATTTTGTTCAGTCACAAGTGAAATTGTGCAATTGTTGTATGTCAAACAGGAATATAACATTCTTCCACTTGGTACTGTATCTTATTCATAATTTTGGCCTTCTTTTGTATAATCTTCTTCAATGACACAAGAGCTCTAATGTTACAGCGACAGCTGAATGATTAAAGAGATATTCAAAGATGGATAAAGAAACTTTGATATAAAATATAATATTCGTTTTTTTTTTCTTCTCACCTCCTAGTATATCTTACACTCTGTAAACCATGGGATACTGCTGTGTTGATTTAGAAAAGTGGAAGCTTTTGGTATACATGATTATACAAAGCAAAAGTTTCAAAAGACGACAAGTCAAGCAAAAAGTATACACAGAGTCTAAGGACATAGGCAAAAAAATTAAATTATGTACTGCAACTCGAGAAAAACTGTATAGACACCAAAAAGCTTTTCTGATACAACGTCTCTCTCTCATAATTAATGGAACTTTATATGACTTTAAGTTCTATTTCTGTATATCATTTTCTTTTTTTTCAATATATCTTTCCATTCCCTGGTACTTTACTTAAAGTAATAAATACCAACATATTTTGGAATACACAAGTTTGATGAGGATGAAAAAATATCTGTGAACTTTCAATGACTTATTTCTTTGGAAACTTTAGAAGTGATACATTTTGAATTGATAAAGAAGACTTCTATTTGTTATTCATGCATTACATAATTTTATGTTGAAAACTTGAACCGTATTACCTAACGTACTGCTATAACTTCCGTCCAACTTTTCAGCTTCCTCTATCGAAATATTTGCTGAATAAAGTATATATCGTATAATATTGAATGAATAAATTGATCAACTTTAAAGTCCACTGAAAGAAAATTTTAAAAAAGTTTTTGATTAAAAACTTTAAAGTATTTACTTGAAATGGAGGTCTTTGGAGATAACTTCCTATCATACTCAGATGACTATTGAAACATATTGACATAAAACTTTCAAGAATAGAGTTATTAAAGTATTTGCTGCATGATTCAATAGCTTAAACTGTTATGCAACTTGTCATTTTCTGTTCCAAATCAAACATTAAAAGCTACTGATAGACCCAGATAAGCTTAGAAAAATGGAGATTCTCTACAGGAGACTTCGAAATAATACTCCCAATTTGCGATTAATGGGACAAAATCGCTCTGAGGAAGCTGCTTTAGAACAAGTATTTGGATCATGGTGAGTTCCTCGCCTGCCGAATACGAGAATTTTTGTTTTTTGTCGCCTGGGTTGTCTGAGTAGTTCTGGGAAGGTCTATCTCAGTGAAATTGGCTCGACGTGATTCTTCACAACGCCAATTATAGTATCTCAATAAGGAATTCTAGAAGTCGTCCGGAAACATGAACCACTCACAGGGAAAGTCCTCCAACTCGAAACCGAGTTGGTCAAAGAAACTTGGTATATTCCCTAATTTGGACCTAAAGCATTAATTGGTTATAGACCTAAATTTCAGAGATTTTTTGTTCACCATATATGATCAAGATTCTGGAAAAAGGTTAGGAAAGTTTTTCTATCAGATACAATTATAAAACAATCTTGAATGATAGTGATTCGAAGACTGAAAAGCATCAGGAAGAACACCAAATTTTCCGGATGGAACATAGTGCTGGAAAAACGTCTCTGGGAAGAAAATTAAAGGGTTTTAAAGTGTAGTCCACAAATGAGATTGTCCCCGAAGAAGTACTTCACCCCTAGCTGAAGTTCCTTATTGCCAGAAATACCAATTTATATCAGAAAACCACGTCCAAAACATCCCCTGTTTTGTCCCACTACTGTGCCCCAGATTGGGGATGTTAGTGACAAAATGGTACATTAAACATTTTCCGTTTTCCAAGAAAACCCATTCATTTTCTGCGGTCCATATAATCCATTTTTTTTTTCAAAGTCAATATCTGTGGTTACTATGGGGCATAAAACATTCTAAAATAGCTTCTTGGTTTTTTAGAATAATTCCTCAAATTCAAAATACAAAAAAGTATCCTATAAACAACTGCAATCTCCCCTAAAGGACTGGGACCTTTGGAAAATCCGAAATCATTTTTTTAGTGATATAATAACGAAAAAAATGTTTTGTGATATTTTTAGTTTTAGAAGTTGCCTGGGCGCATATTTCTTCCATATACAAACATATCATCGAATATCATTAATTAAAACGGTTGTTCAAAATTAAAAGTTAAAAAGACTGTTGGAAAGGTATTCCTCAGCCCAATGGGGTAATGTTTATATTCAGGGGCATGACATTTCCTTTGTTTCCCATGTCTTTCTAGCGTGCCGAAAAAACTTTGGAGTTTATTATCTATTTTCTGTGATTGTAGAGTGAATTAGCAAATAATACAAATAAGAAATAAAAGCCAATTTATATAGATTAGGCAACCGAAAATCCCAAATTGACAATCTACGTAGTTTTGGAAATATCTCGTGAAATGTGTACGAAAACAGAAAAAAATTTACACTAAAACTGGTCGCATTTTCCAGAGCTAATGTCACCCCCTGTTTATATTCATTAAAAAGGTCTTGGAAAGGTCTCTGCTCCACCGGTGACAATTTCCAATAAGTTATGAGCCAACTTAAACCAGTAGGGGTCTAAATGGGGGGGGAATGCATCATATAGCCTATTCTCCTCAATTCCTTGTTCAACTCCAATTAGGCTAGATGCCTGGTAGGCCCCGGTACACTCAGTTGAGTGATAGAAGATTAGGTAGCCAATCCTAGTGGGAAGTCACGAACCTGAGGCTAACGAAAAAGGGATCTGGTCCTTCTAGAGAGGGTTTCGTGAGCTTCTCCCCGTAAAAGCAAGATTGTTACGGAAACTCTCAAGGAGCCTACGGTAAGAAGGACTTTTCGACAGCGACCTATGCTACATTTCTGAAGCGAGCTGACAGAGAGTCGCCAGGATTAGAGCCTAATACGGGCTTCAGACCTAAAGCTTAGCCATAAGGCTTAACAGCTCTAATTTCTTATTGATTTTTTTTTTTTTTTTTGAAAACTTAATTTAGGATTGAATTATGGATTCAAGACCTGTTAGATTATGAAAAACCAATAAACTTGGTTGCTTTTTAGGATTTTGAGGCTTTCCGGAATTGAGCTAAACCTCTAGTCTGAAGACCAGTAATGAATCGATAACTAACTTTAATTCAAAATTCGACAGTAATGATTATCAGTCATTTGGGCGATTTTTTGACTTAGTTCAAATCGGTCATGAACCAGTAAACTTGGAAAAGGGAATGGCACAGTGGAAAACTTTATACAAACTCGTCGAACTAGTGAACGTTAAGCTTTTCTTCATCAATTGTATCTCTAAATAACTTTATTACTTGTAGATAAATAATTCGATCTTAAGTACTTTCAGGGTATAGCATCTAAGTCATGAGATCGTGCAATTCACAGAGGTAATACGCTTAATACCCTTTTTATATGGGTGAATAAATTTGTTAAGGTTTCTTAAAGTTGTTTCATAGCTTTTTAAACTCATTATTTGAGGTTTTGTACTCCAGATAATTCGAAAATCCATTTATATTGATAAGTTTAAAAAAAATCCCTGGGGCAAGATCTGAATTAGGTTATTCTACCCTTATGCCCTAGACACAATTACAACTTAAGCCGAGACACAGCTTAACGTAATTTATAATCAAAATAATGATTAGACGAAATTCTCACCAGTTTCCCGCTAAGTAAGCCGTTTCTCAATTTAAGTCGAAAGACAGATTAATCAGAAACTGATGGCAATTTAATCTGATTATTATTTTTATTATAATTACGTAAGCCGTCTCTCGGCTTAAGTCGTAAAAGTGTCTAGGGCATTATGCTGTCTACACTCTAGAAGCAATTTCCGTAAAAAATTGCTCTTTTTAGAAATTTCTAACGTTTCTGTTTACAAGGATAAGGGAAATTTTCTTTAAAAATGCATTTTTAAAAAAAAGTTCTACTAGTGTGTAGACGCCATTAGTCATTGTGGTATGAAATTTTCTATGAGAATTTTCTTTATTTATGTGAATGTGTTTTCACCATCTCTTCATCAATATAATTTCAATTTTGACTTTTTGAGATCGTGGTAAAACATTCTGAATTGTTGAGGAAACATTACATTTCGTTTTATTCTTAGTACCAACACACTTCTAGAGATAATCTATTTAAGATCCAGTATTTATATCAATGAAAATTTACGTCTTTGGTGATTGAAATATCTCACAAGTGTGTGTATATTAAGCAATTGAGTAACAAACATGAAAATTCTTTTGAGTTCAATTCTACCAACAATAAAAATTCTTACTGTGTGTGAAGTAAGTATTCTTTTTTTGATTCTTTTGGAACACTTGAGGCTACAGTTAAAAATGTTCCTCAGACAGCGAAAACTTGAGAAAAAAAATTGTTATACAGTATTATTATGTATATGTTTTATGAGATAAAGAAGTTTGCAATATGTTTTCGTTTTTTTTTTGTGTATATTTCAGAAAACATGGTAACGAAAAATTGAGCAAATTTATGCAAGAACATGAGATTAGAGCAGAGGATTTAATCTGTTGGTGTATAGCCCACCCACAAAAGGGATCCGTTTTGCCATTGTAATGTCTACAAGAGGAGGATCTGCGATAGGGATAAGACAGAGTATATTTAATTTGAGTGAAGCAAACATATCATTTTACATTTTATTTAAGGGAGGAAAGAAGAAAAAAGAAGGTAACGTAAGCAGTATAAGAAGAAAAGAGATATTAATTTCTTATAAAGTGTGAAAATTCTCAACCACCAGTCACCACAAGAGAAATTCATCACAACAACAAAGGAAAAAAGGAAGAAAACACAAACATTTTCATGGGGATGGCAGTGAAACATTTCAATATGCAGATTTCCCAGGGCTACACTTAAATAATGCGTGACCCCACGTCACTCTATGACACTTTAATACATTACGCGCCCCGTGGCGGTTGCTGATATAAATTCTCTTCCTTTTTTTCTGTGCTTTATGCTTTTAAGAAAGAATATGTTTTAACTAAACAAGGATTTTGTTGAGAGGAACCACACATGTAATCCATTGTACAAGTATGAATAAGTTATGGCATAGGGATAATTGTGTATTGAAATTTTTAGTAAGGATAATAATTTCTCACGCATTTTTTTCACAGTTTTCTGTTCCACGCCATGTGTACTCACGCTCAATAACGCACGAGAGCAAGAAGAACACATGGCAAAGAGAATTTCGCAGAGTGCTTGAAAGTTACGTGTTGAAACATTCTTCAAACCTTCGTTGTTGAGGTCATTTACATCGGCCATTGGATTAGATTAGATTCAAACTGTCCCATTTGTCCCAAGAAGATTTCGAAGTAATGGCCTCTACACATTGGGAGCAATTTTTGTCAAAAATTGGTTTTTTGAAGGAAATTCCCTGCAGTGTTGTAGGGGGAAACGTCAAATTTCTGACAAAAACGCAATTTTTGACGAAAATTGCTCCCAATGTGTAGACGCCTTAACACTTGACATTTAATCTAACCTTATTTTATGGTTTTATTGGTAATTCGACAGAAACAAATTACGATTGTGAACTTTTACAGCTTTCTTTAATTCCTTAAGGACGATTGGGACACCGGTGTCCCAAAAACAAAAACCATTTTTTCTGACTATTTAGAGGACATGATAACTTTCTATAATTAAAAAACTGTTTTTGTTTTCGGAACAATGGTGTCTCACTCGTCGTCAAAGGGTTAAAGAAATTAAATCCTAATTACGCTGGCACACCTTTTCAATTGGGTGAATTTCAATCGATTGAAATTTTACCTCTTACTCTTTCAAACTGAAATAAGGTATTTTTGTATCTTTCCGTCAATTGAAAATTGAAATTGAAATTTCAATTTTAAATTTCATTTGACAGAAAGAGACACCCATATCTGATTTCAGTTTGAGAGAGTAAGAGATAAAATTTCAATCGGTTGAAATTCACTCAATTGAAAAGATGTGCCAGCGCCATAAGGCTCCGGTATGAATTTTAGATCAAGAAAATTTCATGAAATCGAAATTGAAATCCCTTTTTCTCACACGTTTTGCATATGTCTATCTCACTCTTATGCACTCTTCTTCTTCTTATTTTAAACATCACAACAAAACTTTTAATATGGTGAGGTAAATAGACTCATTGTTTGAATCATATTGGATTCAAACTGTCCAAATTGTCCCAATTTTTTTAGAGCGCGCGAACAGATATTTGGAGTAAGTTTGACGTGCAACGTAACCTCATTTAAGGCTTTTTAGTGGAAAAGTATCTTATTTTTCTTATTTTTCAAATAAATATAAATCAAAAATAATAATTTGAGCTTGTAAAAAATGTTAGAAAACTTTAAAAGGCACCGTAGCCAGAAAAAATTAGGCCGTCTTAAGACTAGAGATTTAGCCTAGTTTCCGAAGATCTCAAAATCCTAGCAATCAATTTAATTTGTTTTTCAGATTCAAATAGATTAATTCCCCCTAATAGTCCATTTCTAAAGCAAAATTTTCCAAAACTTTTCGACTGATTAAAAATTAGGGAAGTGAAGCCTTATACCGGCTTCAGACTGGAAGTTTAGCCCAGTTCCCGAAGGTTTCGAAATTCAAAAAAATAAACAATTTTGTTGATTTTTTAAAATCTAATGGATGATTTTCCTTAATGTCTAATCCAAAACAACAATTTCCTCAAAAATCTTGTCTGATAAGGAATTATAAGATTTAAGCCATATAGTTAAGCCTCAGGTCTAAAGCCAGTATTATGGCTAAGTCTTAGGTCTGAAGCTTGTATTACAGTAAGCACAGATATGCAGTCAGATAAAATTTGTTATACTAATTGATACTAGTTATTCTATGGAAATATACTAGTAGAAGCAATAAAACTCGGCTTCGACAAAATTCCCGCTCTTTCGAGCCAATAGTCTCTTTCCCAGGACCAGAACTACTGAGGGTGGTGAGGACGACTGTCAAGCGAGTATCTTATAGGACTAGTAACGAATAGGCTAGGCATGCATGTAGAGATAGGGAGAACTCTCTCTCTCTTCTTGACAAACCGTCGGTCGTGCAGTGAAAACGTGTTTAGGGCGGTGGCAGCCAAAATCCCGAAAGCCAAAATCCCGAAAGCCAAAATCCCGAACGCCAAAATCCCGAAAAGGCCAAAATCCCGAAAGCCAAAATCCCGAAAGCCAAAATCCCGAATTTTTAAAATCCTGAAAGGGATGAAATTATATGGAGGAAAATGTTTAGAATAATTTCCCAAGGCACAGAAGATTTCCCTTTGCCTCCAGCAACAGCGAGTGCAATCGTGGGAGTAACTATGATACTTTTAAGAATTCGGGATTTTGGCTTTCGGGATTTTGGCCTATTCGGGATTTTGGCTTTCGAGATTTTGGCGTTCGGGATTTTGGCTTTCGGGATTTTGACCGGGACCCGTTTAGGGATAGCTCCTTGCAGACAGGCTAGGGCCCACCCCAGTTTTTGTTTATAAGCCAGTCCATTTCCCAATTTAATAATTTGTTAATTTACATTGTCCCCACATAGATAATGAACAAAAATTTTAACTGGAAGTTTTGAGCAATGTGTCTAACCTCACAAAAAAGGCATAACCTGTCAAGATTAGATTCGAATTTTGGGACAATCTCAGTCTAATGCGGTAAATAATGGCCTATAAGTTATCCAGTTTAAAAATAAGAATTTTTAGTAAGGAACTCTGCCGAGACACCGGGAAGAGGATTGTTGAATCACCTGTTGAAGGCTAGAATTTGTATTCGGGTCGAAGGACAAAAGTTTTCAATTTCACAAGACTTATTTACAAGAAGAACTTTCACAAAATTTGCACGTGGCTTCTCACTTGATTTCTTAGAAAAAGTTATAAAACAAAATAATGCTTGTCAAAATGGCAGAAAAGAATGGAATGAAGTTGGTTTCAATTCTGGTTTTTGAATTCAGCGACAGTTTGAATGCATACTGCTCCCTGTCAATTCGAGCAACAAAAAAAAAGATCCAACAGGCGAAGAAAAGCTTAGTGTCATGTATGTGACTGTTTTCTTACGTGCCTCGTCTCACTTTATTATTATTACATCGTCCAGACTTGGGACGAAGAAAAGAGAGAGAATGCCAAAGCATAAAATGACCACCATCCCTAATAAGATAAAATCACTCAAGGGATATTTGATGATCTGCCGTGTGAAAGTGGATTAAAGAAGTTTGTCTTGGTTATTCATAATTTCGTTTGAGGTGTAATTCACCCAAAATGCCCACGAGACCAGACAATACCAAAATGGAAATGCTTTTTGTTACTATCGCAACAAATCTGATCCTTTCAAACATCATGGGTGTAATTCTTTTGTTAAACAGACTCCCCCACCCAAGTATCACGTGGATAATTCAATTGGTGGAGTACGTATTGTGATTCGGACTAAATGTGTATTGTCTCCGTCTTTATTGATTTTTTTTGCAGATTTTTCCCTCTTCAATTGTTTAATTGATGTGTCGGCAACTTTGCAATTTCATTAAATGTACGGAGCTTTTGCCCAAAAGATCAAACACCATGGAACTTGTTTGAATAAATATCTTTTCAAATTATCTTATTATATCATTTACATTAAAACAGAACACTCGTAAATTAAACAAAGTGTTTTTTAAGATGAAAAAGCTCTCCTTGGCAAACTTTTTAATTATCATCCAAAAGTTTTAAAGTTAAGCGAGAGACATCTAAATTGAAAGAATAATGTATCACTCCTGAAGACTCTATTATGCATGTACAATTAAAAGTTCAACTTATCCTTAAAAGCTAGCTGTACAAAAAAAATGAGATTGTAGAGAATCTCAGCTAAAACCTGAGAATACAGTCATCTTTTCAATGTTAAAGGACAATATTAGTTATACACAACTTTGTCCTTAGTCGTTAAGTATTTAAGTTTAATTGATCTATCTTCCCCATCTTCCCCTAATGTCCATCACCTTTAAGGAGAGATAATAACAGGAAAGAAGAATATCTCACGATAATATCGCTGGTTTGATATAGCAAGGAAACAAGTTGACTTTGGGTTTGTTTTTGCGTTTTTGCTATTCTGTCCTTTATTCTATTTTTCCTAAACTTTTCTTGGCTTTTGTTTACAATAAGAACATTAAGAGAAACGTTTTGAATAAATTTTACCATGCGGAAACTCTATTATACTTGATTTTAAATAAAATTAATAAAATAATAAGAGAATGAATGAGTCAAAATGGTAAGAAACAGGAGATAAGACTGTACCACAGCTAAACTGCGTAGTTTTTACATGAATAATGACTTGAAAATGGTGATTGAGAGGTTCTATTTTTGGCGCCATTTTTATAAAATCGAACATTGACGTCAAATCAGTTGCGTTCACTGACTCCAACAACAAAGATCTTGACAGTAAACTTTGAAGATTTTTCGGTGCAATTCGAACACATTTAACGCCAGAAAAATTCCTGGTGACCTAAAGGAGATTCGAACCCATGATGACTGCATCATAGAGCGAGTGGTCTACCACTTGACCCATTCAGTGCCCCTAAGGGCCTGGACTCGAGAATATTTAACCTCTAAAATTTGGCAGTAAATCCTAAGTCAATGATACATCTTTACTACTAAAATTTACAGGCTTAATATTCTTGAGGATCAGCCTGTATCTATTTGCGCCCTAAGCGCTGTAGTTTTTTTTAATCGAAGTTTTCACTTCGATTAAAGATTGTAATATATTTATCCTTAAGGACAAATGGAACACCGAACCGATGTCCCAAAAACAAAAACAACTCTTTGGACTAAAGAAAGTTATTTTGTCCTCTAAATAGCCCGAAAATTTGATTTTTATTTTTGGGATACCGGTGTCCTATTTGTCCTTAAAGGGTTAACAACTATTAATTCAATAAATTCTCAAAAATTATTGCAATTGCTGTCATTTTGGAAATTGTAAATTATTGACAACTGGCCTAAACCTCTAGGCTAAAAACCGTTTAAGTCGTATAACACGGGTTGTAGACTGGACTAGGGGAATTCTAAATAACAAGCCATTTTTATTATTGTTCGAAATGTAATTAATAATTTATTCTTTGGATTCTTTGATTGAAAGCTTTGGCAAAAAATCGGAGTATTTTGATTTGAAAAGAACGAATTTTCTTGCGAACACCGGAAGAGCTCCGATAATTTATTCTTTCGCAAAATTTTTGTTTGATAAAAATTAGGGAAATTAAGCCATATAGCTAAAACCTTATGACCTAATGGTGGACTTAAACCGAGAAATGGCTTAATGAAAAATTGATGGGAACGATGGAAATGTAGTCCAATCAATACATTCATTCATTCATTCATTTTCAACCGCTTATCCCTATTGGGGTCGCGGGCGTCCAATCAATACTTTGATTATAATTACATCAAGCCGTCGTCGCTCGGCTTAAGCTATAAGTTATAAGTCTGTCCAAGAATATTTTAAAAAATTATTAAAACTGATTGTTGTCCGAATTTCGAGACCTTCGAGAATTAGGCTAAACCTGCTAAACTTCCAATCTGAAACCCGTATAATATCGAAGGGAACGAATTAACGGGAGTCAAATTAAATGTGCCCTAATTCCCTGTTCCGGTCTTATTTGATTTTCAAATTTTCCACTGAAATATTCTTAAACAATTCTCCTAGGACTACAAGGATTTAATCACCGGAAGAGAAACAAAATGCGAAACCGTAAAATCTCTTCCTGTAAAATCCATGTAAAACCCAGCTAATTTATTTTCTAAAATTCTAAAGTTGATACTCTTTAAAGAGTATTTTAAAGAGATTATTCCTTTACCTCAATATCTAAATGTTACCCAATTAGGACAGCATATATGTATGGCATTTGGCAAAGCCCTATAAATCTTAAAGTTCAAAATTGAGAAGGCCATTCAGTGAAAATCTTGTTTAAGATAATATATTGCCTTAAGGGGATAATTAACGCAAATTATTGATGATACCTCATGATATATTAAAGTATCTAATAAAGGCAGCATACATATTTATCAGGCCAGGTGTTCTCAAATGGTTACCTCGGGTCCTTACTTAAACATATTATTTATGCAATGAATAGATGGTCCTTCATACCTCTGTAGCCAAACTTCAACAATAAATACCATGAGAGGATTACATATCATATTTTCCTGACTCGGCGAATTAATCTTTCCAATCGATACAAATTTTATGGAGCAAATCTGGAAAATATTCTACCGAACTTCAATGAACGTCTTGGAAGTTCAATGAAACTTCGTGACAGGATTGGCAAGCAAAAAGTGCATTCATAAGCACTTTTATATAGAATCTGACATATTTTTTTTTTTGCAATTTTCACGAACAACTTTTCGACTCGAACTGATAAGGTGTGAAGTGTAAACTTTTAATTGCATTTTTTCCCCTAACAAAGCACTGTCTTTTTCGCCTCTGTGCTTTCACATTTTTCCCCGTGCTCAATGTAATTAAAAATGGTAAATTTGATTAAACAAACTATCGACAGAAACAGTATGCACAAAGTGCTGTTTCTCGAAGATTATATTGTTTATTGCGTTATTTAAAGGGTTCATGGAAGAGAAATAAATTAATTATGAAGGTGGGATCCCGGGGAATTCTGAATGTTGCTTTTCCTTCACGGCTTCATATTGAATTACTTCCACTTGAAGAGCTCTTATGGTGCTCATAAGAAGTACATAGTGTATGAAAGAGGCTGCTCATTTATACAATAAACTTTGCAAACTTGTATATTGACTGCTGAGGAATATATCACAACTCCCAGCAGTTGTTTTTAATGCTGAAAAATCAAAAATTTAAGGGATTATGCTCGTGAGGTCTGGCATCAGTGAATGGGACTTAATTCCTTTTAATTCATATGCTATTAATCGCTAAATGCGTTAAGTCTAGCTTAAACTATTGCAAGTCAATCATAAAACATATGGCTGGATCTCTATTGGATATTATGTAGATTGTACTAAAGACCACGGCAGCTTAGTCGTCAATCCTCTGTTTTAATGGGACAGAAGTCTTAGGTTCGAAACTCAAGTCAGACCATCCAGAATTTATTGATAGAGATATTTTTGTTTCCAATCTGTAACCTGATTGCGTCTCCCGCCGACTCACCAATACCGGCCTCACCAGGTAAACGACAGAAAACCAGTAACATAGTTATTTTATGTCTTTCATACAATCGAGTAATTTGCTGACTATAAATTTTATGCTAATTAATTCTTTTTTAAGAAAGCTTGCAAGCACATGAGATTTAAAGCTTCACCAAGTCAATGAAGTAGGCCATCTTGCCTATCCAACACAGGGCAAGATGTTACTAGCCCAATATTATTAAAGACATTTCCTATACTCTTAAACAAAAGCTATACTCAGGTGCTTAAAGTAAGTCTTTAATAATTACTTTTAAGTCCTTAATTAAGACATCTTTGGGGCTAAAGTTGTGACATCTGGGAAAAAAATATCGAAATTGGAATAGAAAATGCGAAGGATATGTGCTACACTTTGACAAAAATGTTTCGGAAAAAAACATTTCAGGAAAGCATAACCTCAAAATGTTATCAAAAATACGATTTCCTTCGCATTTTTTCAGTTTCAGAGATGAGCCTATCAAAAATGAAAATTTGTTGCCCTGAGCTCTTAATACGCCCAAGATATAGAGCTCCATGTTCCCGATTGCTCGAACCAACCCATACTGTTCTCCTCTTCAAACGAATTTGCGTCCCCGTTCTGGTAATGCCTTACAAAGTCAATTTTGATTTGGTAAAGTTAACTGAGGACCTTCCATTTAGACAAATTTGGGAATGTAATTTTGCCCACAAAAGTGTACTAAATTCCTCTAAATCTTCCTTGTCATGCACTCATCTTTCTATCCAGAACCGTATTGTAAAAAATAACTGATATTCTGCCAAAACTTCCCTGTAGCTCGTAATCCGAAAATCTAAGTTACCAAAAAGATTCCTTCCGGAAAGATTAACCTTTTCTCTAGTAGCACTAGAACATAAAGGTACCCCAAAGAGCACCAAACTCTGGTATTTCATCCCTTTAGTCCCACAAACTCATGTTCCTGGTGTTTAAGTGTACCAGATTTACGGTATTCCTTTTTCTAAATTTGAAGGAGACTTGAGCAGATTGTCCGGCATGAGTTGATGCTATCTCAACCAGAATACGAACAAACAGACCGTAGTATTGATTACGATTTTGAAGTATTTTTATAATTTTTCTGGAGAAATAAAAAAGATCTGTAAAGGTTTACAGCCGTAAGGTAACTACTTAAAAAGTACTTAGTCAAAAGGCCTTAATTAAGTACTCATTGAAAGTACTTTTAATGTCTTTAATGAAAACTGCTGACTGTCACAAAGTCCTTGATTAAGTACATAGGGTCTTTGCAGAGTTATGCCATTTTAAATCCACATTTTGTATTCCACAACTCCTTAAAGTTAAGTAATTTAGATAATAACGTATTAAGTGCTGTGCTTAATTTATTATCCTGGTACTAAGAAACAGCAATGATCTCAAAGCACTGGTTTCCTCCCAACGGTTAAACCACCGATTGGTAATTGAATTAACATTATAGATGACTCTCGGAGCGGCGCTGATTTCTCCTAATAGCGTTCCTATTGGTAGCCAACAAATTACCTCTACGGGAGGGGTATCGTAGAGAATTTTAGTATTGAGACTTAGTTCGTTTCGGATTGTCGTAGGGAATTGTAAGAGAAACGCTAAGGGTTCTGGAAAATCCTCTGATGACCAAGGCGCTCATTCATCTGATAGCCTTAAGGACTTCCACCCTTATAGATTCCCTGAATGGATCTAATAGTCTCAAGCTTTTATCACAACTTAAAATTATGACATCAAAATTCACATCCTATTTCCTGAAACGTTTCGCATATCGTCGCTTGGATCACCAAATGTCGTACTGTGATTACGAAATCACACGTGCTTCATTGCGTTCTTTCTGAACATCCCTTTACATGGTGTCAGAAGTCGTGAACAATGCCTGATCCACCAGAAGAAAATAGATGGTCAACGCGCAAACAGCTGGTCAAAGCACCTCTTCCGATTGAATTGGATGCAAATAACAAAGCCGCATAGGAAGCCTGGGATCATGCATTCAATTAGTATGCAATCACTGTAGAGCAGGGGTGAGCAAGAACCGTTTGAAACCGAACAAACGTCAAAATAAGTTTGTCCATGTAGTGTTTTGACATTTTTTGCTCACCTCTGCTGTAAAGCTTGACAAGCAGAATTGTAAGATTCAGGTGGCTGTCCTGATGAGTGTCCTTGGTAGCTCAGTAAAGGATATATTCGAAAATTTCGGTCTGATTTATATATAAAAATCTAACCTCATTTTTGTGAAAAAGAGATTTAGAGATTACTTCGCCCCCAGCTTGAATGACGTTTACGAGTCTTTCTGATTCAACAACTTGAAACAGGAGGAGGACTTGCCAAGGAACGTTACGTCATTTGCTGATTCAATTGACGATATGTATATCCCACACCTTGGTACACAAACTGAACTAAATTCAATTTAATATGATGTTCAAAAGAAGAAGAAGAGTGCGAAAGAATGAGATAGACATGTGCAAAACGACTGAGAAAGAAAGGGAGGGGAATTTCGATTTCATGAAATTTTTCTGATCTAAAAGTTATTAATAAACTATTAAAATTATTAAATTTTTCAAAATAAAATTCAATTGTACATCAATTGAGCAATGAGCAGCCCCTTGGCAGGTGCTTTTAGCCTGAAACTATAATAATAGAGCTTAAGGAAGTTACTCACGTGTACGCCATGCACGAAGAGAACAGGAATTGCGGTGCCTAAGATGAGGAACCACAGAACAGTGATTGCCATTCCGGTGTTCTTCTCGGTGCGAATCACCATACTGGCGATGGGATGCACCACTGCCAGGAAGCGATCGAGGCTCATGAGGACGAGGGTGTAGATGCTGGCATGGGCTGTTACCACTATCAAATACTGCACAACTTTGCACCATGCATCCCCGAATGGCCACGTGGCCAGCATATAATCGGTGGCTGTAAATGGGACACAGAAGATGACAAAGAGCAAATCTGCCACAGCGAGATTGATGATGAGGAGATTGGTGGTGGAACGCATTCCGGGATTGGAAACCACAACGAGTACAACGAGTATATTGCCCAGAAGGCCAGTAATGCCGATGACCCCAAAGAAGACCGGTACCACGCGTGACACAATCTTCTCTGTCTCATACAAATCTGGGACATCTGGTGGGGGTAGGGTGGATCCGTTTTTCCACACTTCAAATGGATCCTCTGTCGTTGATGTCATTGTTTCTGGCTGCACGTTCCTCACGTTAGACAGCGTGTATCTTCAGGATAGGGCAATCTCTCCTCCCCAAGACAACTCCTCAAATGGTCTTGCTTTATGACTCGAAAATCACCCCCGTTGAGATGTCTATTGTCTCCCTTTGGCAACACCCACACTCTCGGACCCGCCTAGTAACTCATCTACCACACTGATCGTCACTTTTTCCCGGTAATTAATTTAAACTGGCAGTGAATAAACATTTTCAGCCACATTAATTCACAATTATAACTTTTCACTGATGGGGCCCCAGTGTTCCCATTACAGCCCCATGCTTATCTGGCCGCTGCCTAGCGATGAGGGGTGTCCTCTTACATTGAGAAATTAGCATAAAAATTAATATTTTACACAGTGTTGCTCATCAACCAGGCCAGGATGTTATTCATGCGCGGCAACAGAGCTTCTTCACGCGAATTACAAGCCCCTGAAAAAAAAAACAATTTACATTACCCATTTGAATACAATCTCAATGGAAAAAGCATTCAACAATTGTCATTTTGAAATAAATTGATCTATTTTTAATTTAAACATAAGGACGCAGAGTGGTCTCCTTTCTCTGACTCAGACAAGGACCCAGAGAAAGAATTTCCCTGTGCTTTCCATTAATGGAAATATTAACATACTTTTAATGAGGCGAGAATTTCAATTGTCTTTTTATTATTTCTACTGCGATGGTGATAATAATAATCACCATGGCATTTAATTATTTTGGGTCAAGTAGAAAAACACATGGAAATACATCAGTTTTATAGGGGAGAGGAGGGCAATACGAATTATACTATTGTGTAGTTTAAAAATTGTGCTAAAAATTTAATGAGCTGAATAGTTGTGCGATTCCAATGCGAAATGAAACGGACATCTTTCTATTGAATATTATCTTAGTACTGGCTGTTCTCATGTGTTGCTGCATTATCGACTTTATCGTATTGGTTCCCTCCACGACTGTTTCATGATTTTAGAACACAACGAGAACAGATGAAAACAGTCAAGACAAGAACCAGTTCAAAGAAAAGTCGATAACGCAAAAGTACATAAAAACATCCATGTGCTAAAAAAATATTCAGGAGAAAGATGTCCCCTTTAAATTTTTCAATGAAAGAATGAAAGGAAATTTGAAGGAAATTGTCTGCAGTACTGTAGTCAGAAACGTCAAAATTTTATCAAAAATACAATTTTGACAAAAATTTCTTCAAATGTGTAGAGACCTTCAGGCGTTTCTCGGCTTAAGCCGTTATGGCCTCTACACATTGGGAGAAATTTTTGTCAAAAATTGCTTTTTTGAAGGAAATTCCCTGCAGCGTTGTAGGGAGAAACCTCAAATTTCTGTCAAAAACGCAATTTTTGACGAAAATTACTCCCAATGTGTAGACGCCTTTAGTCTGCCTTACTTTGTCAAAAAAGATGAAGTATTCCTTTGTGACTTTTTGAATTGTTTCATCATCAAACTAACCACTATAAAATCAATTGATCAATACCAAAGTTAGTTATTTTATTTACAGGATGATTAAAATGTATTTGTTGTACACAGAAAAACATATTTAGTAATATATTCCGTAAATGTTTGTATAAAAACTAAAAAGAAATTATATTATATTGCAAAACTCGACGAATTGCTTTTCTATTTACAAACAATATTTTTGAAAAACTTTTACAAACTTGTTAGTGAATTACTCAATTCCAGAACGTTTCGTAAGTGTCCAGAAGAAATTCACAAACATTTACGAACAATTCTACAAAATGTTTTTTACTATGTAGAAGAAAACATTACATATCTTTCTAACAGATAAAAAAAAAATCTAAAACAAAGTGTTTTTTTTTTATTTTTCTTGCAAAACTAAACATAAGATATAAGAGCATATAAAAAAATATTTTGTAAAATAGTCTGCAAATGTTTGTGAATTCTGAGAGGAAACTTACAAAATTCTTGCGAATCGTACAACCCACAAATAATAAGTTCGTAATAGTTTGTATTTCTTTGTTTAGCTAATAATAAATACAATATTTGAAAATAAAATAATGACATTTCAATCATAGAAAAGGGATCACCTGGATCCCTTTTAGAGCATAGTACCGACGAAGAGTAGGGATAAAACAGACTGAGTTCATGTGAACACGTTTTGTCTGAGTTATTAGTATTATCAAATTTTTAAATATAGTATATTAGAATTTGAATTAATTATATTACTATTTAAAAAATAAAAAGTTATATGAGTTTAAAAAGAAAAAGGAAAAAAAAATATTTAAAAAATGAAATATTGGATCAAGGTACTCTACTGAGGCGACTAGGTCCCTGAGGCAAACGAAAAAAAACATTGTTCGTAGCATGTTTCTTGACGAGCATTTTGTTTCATTTACAAACATTTTACGTAAGCTTTCGTAAACGTTAACAAATATTTGTAAAACTTTGCCATTTCTTCGTAAGGGTTTGTTAGACCAATAAAAGTATACGAAAAAATGACGAAATTTTACGAACACTTGCCTTTTTGCTACGAACATTAACAAACAGATGTTTGTAAAAAAAACAAAAATGTTTGTTAAGTGATCATGTTACAAACAATACCGTATAAAATTTGTCTTGTACATTATAGTAGTGTTTTCTGAGTTGAAACTCCGTCCGGATACAGCAATACATCTCTAAAAATAGTGTTGCCGTATCCGGACAGAATTTCCTTTTCAAAAACAGCACTGTTACAAAGTTTGTGGAGTAGTACAAACTTTTACGAACTTGACAAATTATTATGTGAATCAAAAACATTTCTTCCGGTAAGCGTCGGGGGATGGGCCAGCTAAGAAAAGAAACCAACAAGAGAGACATACAGAACAGAAATTAATAAGAAAATTGTGAAGATAGCTAAAAGAGACAAGTGCAGTGCCCCAGACCCTATGCCCTGTGAACTAAGGAGACCTATGACAAAGCAAGAAGAGAACAGATTTGACCACTGCACAGTGAGGAAGGCTTGGAGTCTGAGCCGAAAACTTTGGGACAAATCATTTGTTTCTTAGCTGCCCCATTCCCCGACGCTTACCTGAATTGATAATACTTGAATCAACCGTCGAAAAACACCAATATTACAAGAACATTTTGTAAGACCCCAGTAGGAATTTATTCAGATGGCTCATACAACCTGAGAGTTTTCCATCGTTTCAGTTTGAATGTTGATTACCAACGCTAAGACGGCGGTGGCCGCTAGCACATGAACTTTGAATTCCTTAAACACCTATACACTGGTGAAAATAAAAGGATCAAATTGATCCAAATTTGATCATTTTGCAAAGGATAGATCAAGTTTCGAAGTCTGAATGCACATTTTTCATAATAGAACATGTTAATTTGATCCATCCTTTGCAAAAGGGTCAATTTTGATCCTTTTATTTTTACCAGTGTATCTGTCAAAATTTTGCTTTCAAGAGCTCTAGCTCAAAAGCAGTAAGCGAAATAAATAAATGAAAAATATAACTTTTCTGTACCAAAATGCCCCGTTTCCCCACAAAATGAAAATTTGCTTCCTAAGGGAGTAATTCATGCTCGAATGCGTGAAGTTGGTTAAATTTTTAAGGTGAGATGGTGTACAAACCGAGCTTCCTTTCCCAACGTCTTTAATATTCATGGGTAGATTTTTTTCCACACTCAATGTCACAGTACTTTAGCTATCACACCTTAGCATCTTGGGACTTTCTTTGAGAATATTTTACGACAAAGGGAAATCGCGAAAAATGTAAAAAATCTTTGCACCTCTTTTCACCTTCGAGATTTTTGCTGACGCTCCGTCTTGGAAAAATTCTATTTTAGTTATTGCAACGTAACTATACCAACTATACTGTTATGTTACTATGTAAAATGTTCTGAAAGAAATTTTGGTAAAAAGTATGTAGAGAAATAAGAAATATTTTGTTGGCATCATTTTTGTGTCCAGAATTTCCAGTCATGTGAAAAATTAAACATTTTTCCTAGAGAGAAAATCTGTCATCGTAAAAAATTCAAGGATTCAAGGTTTTTCCTTAAATGAACGACACGGAAAAATAGCTTTAAAGGCCTTGGCTCTGAAAAATTATATCTTGAATATTTTATTAAATTTTCAATTAGGATTTTATTCTTTTGTAGGTTTTTGCACAAGAAATTTTCTTCTCTGTTAATCAAACAACAACTTTTTCTACGAAGAATGATTTTATGACTTCCCCAGTTTCTTGTATAAATGTTCAAAGCTATAACCATAACATACACTTGAGAAAAATCGTGAATAGTTATTTTAGCTAGGAGATATTTCACTTTCCTCTTACATTTCCCAATATTTATTTATTTATTTTTAATATACCACAAGCTGTGCTCTAGCTCCAAGATGCTACTGATCGCGCTTACAAGTGATCGTGTTTTGCTCATAAATGTTTGAAAGTCACTTTCGGTGAGTCAATAAATTTTACCGAATTTTTGGAAAATTACTTTTTTTTCCCCATTTGTATCACATAATCTTATGCAAGACATGCTAATCATGAATTATAAGGTGCCAAAAACTCAGAAGAATGTGTTATATTTTCTTCATTGTGGCGAATTGTATTTTTCTTTCTGGAACTCGAAGCAGATTCCATCGGTATTTCAAATTATAAAAATCGCACATTGGCGTTTTTAGTGACGTAATACAGATTTTGTGTTTTGAGTTAGAAGTTCTCAAAAATTGAATTTTTCAGTACACTTTAGTATCACTTTAGTTCTTTATTAGAACATTTATTTTTCCCGCTTTTTCTTTCCAGAGTGTCACTTTTATTCTTACTGTCGATCAAATATTGAATCACAAGGTTCACTTACTGAGCGCATTTTCTTGAACTTGATACTTGAAAATGTTGATGAAAACCAAGTTTTCTTAGCGCAATGTGCCATTCTTATTTTTAAAAATTTAAAAGGGGATACAATAGATGTCAAAAGTTTGTTCCCTCTTGTATGTTTGGGAACCAGGTGGAAAAAAACATAGAAAAAATTACTTTTCTAAATTTTTCTTTTGTAAATTTCTTGCCTGTAATCCGTAGATTTTATTTATGTATTAAAAAAAATAATCGTTTGCCGAAAGTTGATCATTTTTCATGCGCCAAAAGTTTGTTGCCTCATTTGGAAAAGTAACTCAAAATGGTAAAACGGTGAAGAGGCAACAAATTTTTGACACCTACTGTGCGTTATGTAGATTATTTATTTAAGAACACTTTATATTAAAGAAAATTGTCACTTGTATCAGCAATTTTCGCAACTTACTTTTCACTTAAATCCACTGATCCATTTAAATTGTTTAAACTGTTTATTCTCTATTAAGATACTGATTTAAGCATGGAATTATTAAAAAAAAAATATTTTTGCATTTAATCTTGATGAAATTATTATTTTCTGAGCGTTATGGAAAAATGTCACTCTTTTTATAATGTTTCTTGTTTCTATGAAGATATTAAAATGTTACTTTTTCAGTAAGCAAGAAGTTGAAAAATCTGAAAAATTCAAAATCGGACAAATCCGCAATGGGATCTGCTGCAATTTGGGTTTGGTGAAGTCCCTGCGTTCAGGAGATATTATTCGAAATTATTAAACTATTCGAAATTCTGTTTCAAACCGTCCAAATGGTAACATCTTTCCAGAAAGTGTTATATGAAGTCCAAATGTATGTAATTGTTCAAGTAATTTGCCAGATACGTGGTAAGAACTTCCCCGCAGTTACCCATACATGAGAAAAGAGACAACCAATCTCCGAAACGTAGTAAAAGCAAGAAGTAGAGAAGTTTTATAAGTCGTGTTTTCGTGAAAATATTCGAAACTCTAAATGACAAACAGTAGATGACATTTTAAATTCGAAATACTTCGAAAAAAATCGAAGATCTATACTTTTACATCTAACGGCTCGGCACACCTTTTCGATCAAGAAAATTTCATAAAGTCAAAATTCATGTCCCTATCTTTCTTAAAAGCATTGCATATATCTATCCTGCTCCATCGCGCTTTTCTTCTTCTTTAGAATATCACTACAAATTAAATTTAGTTCAGGCCAATTTTGAGATCGAAAAAGTGGGACAGAAATATGCAAATCTTTTTAGAAAGAAAAGGACATGAATTTTGATTTCATGAAATTATACTGAGCTAGAACGTGTGCTGAAGGCATAATGGGTTCAGCACACCTTTTATATCAAGTAAATTTCAAGAAATCAAAATTCATGTCCCTTTCTTTCTCAATCCTTATGCATAAACCTCTCCCTCTCTTTCATACTCTTCTTCTTCTTTCAAACATCACACCAAATTCAATTATGTTCATTTTCAAAATGTTTGAAAAAGAAAGGGATGTGAATTTCGATTTCATGAAATTTTTCTGATCTAAAAGGTGTGCTGGAGCCATAAGGAATGATACTCCAGCTTCTCGTTTATTCATTAAGGTGACTCATGTGTACTTGTTCGAATTTTTAAGTGTCCAGATTAGAACGTCAGCATAAAATCTAGAACTTCGCTTTGTTGTGAAGAAAATCAAATTAATGAACCTTATTCTTGTGTCTATCTAATCTAAAATTCTTTATCTAAATTTGTAATAATCGAAATTCGAAAATCCTCAAAACGTCACTAAAGCGATGTAAGTCAAATTTGGTATTTCAGTTAAAAAAAAAAACTTTCTTGCTTGACCTACATACAATTTTTACCACATGAATAACAATTTAGAAAAGGCATTTAAAATAAATTTTTCTACAAACTCACATCAAAAACTTGTAGAACATTTTTTACATAAATTTCAACGCCATCAACTTGAAATACATGGGACCTCGATAGAGTCAACTAATTATTTCCAGGCCTGTTGACTCCATTGGATTCGGTGACTCAATCGGAGTTCTAAAAAATCCATTAAAACATGAAATTTTGATATAAAGGGGTATTATTTTATGTTTAACACGATAAGAATATTTTATTTTATTTACCCATAAATTCTGCACCCTCTGGTCTAAAAAAGTCTTATGCTTGGGCAAAAGTTGGAGATTAAGAAATGACTTTACAGAATGTTTTTATTAGTAGTAAGTATCTTAACTGAAAATTACTATCCATGTGATAATATTGAAGTTCATCCAGGATGATAAGATGAGGAAATGGTATCTTAAACATTTCATTTTTCACTTTTTTTTAGAAGAGCCTCGGTAGATATTTAATTGTTAAAATTCTGATGAATTAACGTTATTAATTAAAATTTATTTTAAACTTTTATTCTATGAAAGAAGAGATTGATAGTTGTTCTTTTCGTTATGACATAACTATGGTTCTAAACTTCACAAAAAGAGCAATAAAACCAATTTTTCTCATTTTCTTCTTGTTGTGAAAAAGGGGCGCTAAATGGTTAGAGATATCTACTTGGAGTCTATAGATGACCTCCTTATAAGTCAACCTTGGGATTATTATTATGACCATCAATTCATCCCTACCCCTCCTTTTCACCGCCAAAATCGTTCTTTTTTGTGATTAAAAGAAAACACGTCATACGGGATCATAGGGCTTAAGCAAAAAAATCTTAAGGCAAGAGAACTTTCAATCGGTCAACCAAACACTGAAAATCACGAAAAGAAAATTATTTTGTCGAAAATTGATAACACGGTTAATATACGAATTTTATCATAATGTTGTTTTTCATGTGTTAAAAACGTTACATTGATACACCAAAACACTGATTTTAATTTCGAAAAAGTCATACAATATTATTAGTTAAATAATAATGGAAAAGTTGACTATCGGAGTCAATTTAGATCCATGTCGATTCTATCGGAGTCCGTAGAGCAAACAAATAGCTGTTGACTCTATTGGAGATTGTTTCTATCAAGAGTTGACTCTATCGAGGTCCCACTGTATATTTTAAATGCGTTTTCTGAATTGTCGTGGATGCTTTAAAAATTGCATGTAGGCCCTGAAGAAGGTCCCAACCAAGGGTCGTAACGTCGGCCAATAAAAGCAAAGAGAAGACCACAAAATGATATCACTATTGAGTCAGCCTAGAACTTTCTTAAAAAGGCACTAATCAAACCTTTTCTAGCAGTGTTTGGGGCGTATGCTGATCGTGAATTGTGTGAAGAAGAGTGCAAAATTCGATTAATTTCCTGTGCTGTCGCTTGTGATTTCCTTAAAAAGGTGTACAGTGTTTCCGGATAACTATCGTGCCCTTGGCAGAAAAAAAAAGCACAATCAAATGAACGAATATCAACAGAATTGTAAGATAGGCATCTCTCTATGCGAAAATACCGGATCAAACCCCAAAGAATTATCCCTGCGTGCTGTGTTGAAGGAAAACGACCCTCATTCATTCTCATGTTTTTCCCCCGACAAACTTTTCTCTAGTACCAAGAACTTTAAACACTTGTTCTGGGGTTGTATGAGGAGCAAATGCCTTTAGCACCCCATGCATGCGTATATTTGGGGCACGCAAACGCACCCCATGGGAGGGGTGCGGCAGCCCCAAAAGTGCTCTGGGTGTGCTTTCAACTAGTGGGTAGGAACTAATTCAATGAGACACGCATTTCCATAAAATGACGAAATATTCGAGGAGAATGTATGGGCATATTTCCAAATGCTAAATACCATCAATATGGGGTTCTTGGCAGTCTGGCGGGAAGCTCAATAATTGGTACAAATTAATATTAATCACCATGAGAAAAGTTTACATCTTCAGGATATATCTCTGGAGAGATAACCAAGAGCTTACTCCCATATTCGTGGAAGTCACTTGAGTCCTCTCGCCTCCGCCTATTCCGCAAAAACCTTTTTCTGTGATTCTTTGAAAAGATTTCACAGATATTGCGCCACAGGCAAAGAGACACGACATATCCTCAAAATCAGACTAAAATATTTAAGATGAATAGCGAGAGATTAGAATTGAGATTTTATGTTGAAAACTTCAATTTGCAAAAGCAATTGTTAATCATCCGAAGGGATTCTGTTGAGCTATCACAAAATGCAAATGTGGAGAATATCTTAGGAAAGATAAACCTACCCTAAAACACAATTCTCTGCGTGTTTGCCCAACTTTAATTTAATATCTAGAGAGATATAGAAATTTTAATATGTAATGTAAGATTTTAATGATACTGCAAAATATTGCAGAAATTACTTTAATATCTGACCAACTACACCACAAAATTATAATTAACTATTTTACATGTTTTACAGAGATAAAAAGCCCATATTTTGCAATAAACTTTCATCTCGGGTCACATTTTAAATACCCGTATCCCTGGTATTGCTGGTATCAGTGCGAGTTCAATTGGGTGACATCTATTTATTTTATTCTTATCTAAAAAAAATCTATTTTCACAAAGCCTAAATTTTGAGTGACACTGCACAAATTATTAGTAAAATAATTATTTTGTCAGCAAAAAATCAAATTTGATCAGAACTTAATGTAGAACTTTATGGTTTTGTATCTTTATGGCATCAACACACCTTTTAGATCGGTAAATAAATTTCATGAAATCAAAATTCATATCCCTTTTTTCCTTAAAAGTATTCCATATGTTTATCCTGCTCCGTCGCACTCTTCTTCTTCTTTTTTAGAACATCACACTAAATTAAATTTAGATCAGTCGAATTTTGTATTCGAAAGAGTGGGATAGACGTACGCAAATCTTTTTAAAAAGAAAAGGACGCGAATTTCGACTTCATGAAATTTTGCTGTCCTAAAAGGTGTGCCGGGGGCATTAACATAATGTACTAATTGAAATAATTAACGAGTAAAATTAGATTAAGCCAGAAAATAATTCAAATTGGTATGTAATGCCTCTCTCACACCATTTAGCTCGGTTTCATGAAATTAAAATTCACGTCCTTTTTTTTCTTAAAGAATTTGCATTAGTCTATCCTACTCTTTGAATTTCTTATGACGTTCTAAAAAATAAGAAGAGTCTGAAAGTGTGAGATAGACATATGCAAAGCTTTTAGAAAAGAAAGGGATGTGAATTTCGACATGAAATTATCCTAATCTAAAAGTTGTGCTAGAACCAAAATTCCTACAGCACATCAATCTATTTTATCAACAAAATGTTCTGAAATCAAAATTCACATCCCTTTCTTTCTCAAAAGTTTTGCAGATTTCCACTCTTTTGAATTCAAATTGGATTGAACTAAATTGAATTTGTTCTGATGTTTAAAAGAATAAGAAGAATGCCAAGTACTCTTTCTCAAAAGGCAACGCAAAACAGATCACAATATGAGTATTAATTGACTAATCCTGAATAGGAAGTTGTTTATTTTTTTATTTATGTAATATTGATGTTGAATTTTGATTTAATATTGAAATTTTGATTTTTTCCGTTTAAGATATTTGTGATTTTTTCAATGCCTTTTCTTGCACTTGGAATAAGCCTTAAAGCAAAATACTTGCATGTGATACTCAGTACTTTAAGAAACACTCATGCTTGTAAATATAGATAGATAATTTATTCATCACAATATCTTGAATTTTGTTCAATGAAAAGCACCTCGAGTGAAGTATACGTCTTAAACGGGAATTCAACATTTTTTACACAATCTTTCTTTAAAAAATTAGGAACTTTCTTTGAAATACACAAAGTTTTACACTATTTAATTATGAAAAAAAATCAAACTGTGCTCGAAAGTATTTTACATTGAAAGTAGAATTTTCCAACAATTTTGAATTATGCTCAACGCACAATACTTTTGTTTAGTAAACATGTTTTTGACATTTCAATGAGAGGAGTGAGATCTAGATCTAGTCATCTCGCTCATTCTCATGCGAAATGTTGAAAACATGTTTACAAACAAAAGTTATTGTGCGGTGGTCATTACACTATCTTGTTTAAAAATGTTTATGATTATATCGTGTAAATTTTCACAATACACAGTTAGGGGAAAGTACCCTCCATTCGAACGTTCATGCCCTCGAATAATGTGAATTTCTTTTATTTTCTCTAAAAGACTTACACATGTGAAATGTGTAAGTCTCTTGGGAAAAATAAAAGAAATTCACATTATTCGAAGGTATAAACGTTCGAAGGAAGAGTACTTTCCCCTACACAATTTCAATTCACACTATTTTAGTGTTAAAACTTTACACCTTTTTTATGTTTTTTATTGTGTTAGTACATGATGCCCTACACCCTAGAACTAGAACTTCAGAATGAATTTAAATAAAAAAAGCTGTTTAGCAAGCTCAAACTCCGATCTTTCTTTTTTTCAGTTTAATTCTCGATTGCGTTTATCTTTGTTTTGAATGATCTCAGAAATTTGATTTCTTTCTAAGAAAATACCCAAGAAGCAATTTTTTCTTAATATAGTCTTGTAGAATTCCTTAAGTAAAGAACTATAGAACCAAAAATCTTTTTATTTACTTATAACGCTCTTGATTCCATCATTGAGATTACTATAAGTAAAGTGGCGCACTCTAAAGGATCCTAAGAACTTCTATAGGAATTTCAACAGAAAATTCTCACTTTAAGTCTTTTAAAAGTATACTAAAAGACTTGTTTAATACTTGGTTCTATAAGGTAGCTATTTTGTTTCTTGGGTAAGAATTCATGATCATAGAACTGCACTCAATGATATGATCGAGTTACAAATAGATTAAATAGCATAAATAAATAGCAATTTTTATTAAAAATTGATAAATGTTTTTAATTCTTCACTATCTTTTGACTTGAGAAATCAAAAGTTCTCTTCATAGAGGCTTTATCAACTTTATGTCAATATAAAACTAGTTAATAACTCCCATAGCAAGTCAATTAATAAACTATATTGCATTAAATTGTATTCCTACGGTATTTAAATTGCAATAAATTTTGAATTACACTATGAAATCGTTGAAGATCCAAATTTAACTCAGTGAAATATTCTCTTTTGATTCCCATTTCAAAAATTTACGCAAAAAAAAAGTGTCACAAATCTCAATTTTAGTCAGAGAGAAAAAGGTGTTCAAGAAAAGAACTTCAACGCCATTTATTTTTAGCATAAGAGCATAGGAATCCCATCAACTGTGGACTCTTGAAGGTTTATCGCGGAGGAAGGGGGGGATAGACGATTCCCTTTGATGCTGATAGTACCCCAATGCCGTTTGCACTGTAAGCTAGCAATAAATTCCGCGGGGCAATTAATATTAATTAATTAATTCACGAGTATATTGGCTCTGTGTAGAAATCCATTTGCCGCGTCTAGCACGTCTAGTACTAGAACATTTTTGGCGCGGATGTTCTAGAAAGAAGCACTTTGGAGGGAAATTCTGGTCAGAGACAAGGGTAGAGTGTGGGTGATTAATTTGTCACTGAAATTGAAGCACATACACTGCTTTTTCTCTCCCTGAGTGCGCACTTTCTCCCAGAGTCCTCTTGTCTATGTCTCACTCGTGAGGAATTCTTTTGGGTGTCACTGGTGCGTACTGAAGCACTTGTGTTCATCCGTACCTCCGCATAGAAAAAGCACCCAAAAACCTTTCACCGAAACTTGGTTAGTCACGGAACTTACGAGAGGGCACACGCACAAAGCCACAGCACACAGTGGTACCATTCGGTTTGGAGGCAAGTGAAGAACTGAAAGCGTCGAACGGAAAATCTGCTCATGGACCTCTTACCTTTTTGCACGCCGCGTTCATTGTGGATTGTGGGTGATGTCTGCGCCAGTCTCTTCAGACACTCTCACAGACATTCTGGTTTATCGGGATGCTGGGAAATATAGGCACACTCTCCTACGCTGCGTGCGTTATATATTTCCATAGCCAGAGCCACATAGTATTTCCCTCGTTCCAGAAAATAGATAGCCAAGTTGATAAGACTTTGTGGAACACTCGATGGAAGTCTTCAGACTAAAGCCCAGTTCCTGAATATCTCTCAATCCTGAGTTTAATTTATTTTTCAGAATCTAATGCATAATTCAACCTTAATACCTAATCCTACAACAAAATTTTGCAAAAGAAAATCCAGACTGATAGGAATTCAAAGAAGTTAAGCCATACAGCTAAGCCTTATACGGGCTTCAGACCTAAGATTTAGCCATATGGCTTAACTGTTCTAATTTCTTATCAATCACGATTTTTTGGAAAATTTTACTTAGGATTGGAATATTAAAGATAAAAGTCCTATAGATTCTCAAAAAGCCATAAAATAGCTTGCTATTGAGGATTTTAAGACCTTTGGGAACTGAGCTAAACCTCTAGTCTGAAGACCGCCTTAAATCTGAAGCCCGCAGAACTTGTAACTTTAATATTATATAAATAAAATTCGGAGTTTATCTCTCAAGACTGAAGATACGCTTTAAATGTACAACGAGCGTTGAAATTGAATGAAGGTGTATCTAACTTCCTCGCCTTCCTAGCTAGGGTACAACGCCCTCAAGCGGAAGTATTGTAGCTTCCTTTACAATTCCGCTTTAAATAGATAGGTTGAAGTGGAGCACCTTTGAATTGGGGCACTTTTAAAACTGGGCTTCTTTCTCCTATTTTTAAATGAAACTGTGACTTACCATGATATAATCCAGGTCCATAAACGAATTGGGAAGCTAAATTGCATTCTGATACGACTCAAATAAATTTAAAAATGTAAGAAAAAAGCCCTATTTTAAAGATGCCCCAATTCAAAATGCCTTACTTCCCCATATTTTAAAGTTTAGAAGACTATTAGGGGAAAGCACTCTACCTTCGGACGACTCTAGCTTCGGACAATTCATTTTTTTCTATATTTCTAAAAGATTTCCCTAGTAGAACGTTTCAGAAAAACTTAACCTCAAATTATTTCCAAAAGTACGATGTCCTTTTGGTGACAGCCCATTTTTTCAATATCAGCGATCAATGCATTGAAGATGAAAATCTATGGAATCTCTGTAGTTATTTTGATTTGGTAAATTTAACTCAAAGCCCTCCATTTAGTCCCAACAACTTACAATCCGGAAATTAAATTTTAACCACAAGTGTCCCAAATAAAACGAAATCAGACTAAAAACTAAAGTTTTATAGCTATTAGAGTAAGTATACTTAAAAAATGCTTATTAGAAAGTCATTAATTATGTGGTTAGTGCTACAGCTGAGTTATGGTGATATTTTAATGAAAAATAAACATGTTTTTTAGCACTTTACTGTTCTCAAGTGTTTCTGCATAATCGATTTTTCTTTGTGTTGGTTCCTGTCACGACTATTTAGTGGTTTTATAACAAGGCGTGACAGGAACCATAAGAAATAAAAGTCGATAATGCAGATGCACTTGAAAACATCAAAGTGCTAAAGAAACATGATCATTTTTCATTGGAAAATAGCACCATCATGTTATTTGTGAAGTGCCATCGTTTGTCCCTTTTTCATATTTTTAACTGCTCGAACTCCAAGAGAGAGCAGTTTTCACAAGCGAATTTTTAGTCAATTAAATAGCCTATAATTCCTAGCCATACATTTCTTCCTCAAAAATCTGTGTTAATTTTAGCGCTATATATCTTAACACTTTATACTGTAGACTCTCTCTCAATCGGGAATATGGGGCAAAATGTCATCCGGTTTAGCGATAGAATTGAGCGTCAAAGCCTTTGTAAATTCCACAAAAAGCGCTCCATTGTAAAGAATCACGATAAAATAGGAAGAACTACACCGAATTTGAGCAAATTAGCTTCATAATTAAACGTGGAAATTGTCAACAAAATTTGACGCCCGATTGAAAAAGAGCCGATTGAGTGAGAGTCTACTGTATTTTGTAATCAAAAGTAATCATTTTATTCTAATTTAAACTTTAAAGCTTCATACCAACAATTCTACCCAATATTATGCGGAATTGGCATCTAAAATGGATATTTTAATGGCTTTTATTACAAAAAACAATGAAGATTTCACGATAGGGGAAAGCCTGCATATCTGAGACGCAGTGTATTATCCTTTAATTATTTAAATAAATGTGATAAAAACACTAATCGAGTTATTTTAATAAAGTCAATACTAGTGAGTATACTAAGCACTATACAAAATTTCAAGGTAATTTTCTAAGCAAAAGGTGCCTCAAACATGCCGGTTCTCCTCTATAATACAGAATGTAAATTCTGCGAATATTGCAATTGTTTTTCAATTAAAAATTGACTTTTTATTACGAAAATCGGTAAAACAAAACACTTTTTTTTATTAATTTCTTGAAAATTTATAGAAAAATCACGTGAAAATGGGAAAATCTTTATTGGAAAATGAATTTATGAATCCTCTAGAACTATACTATAAAAATTTTGCGAAATGAGAAACTATTAAAAAATTCGCTATTATGTTGAAAATATCCACAGTGGTATTTTATGCCAATTGGTATTCCACTATTACTTTTTTTGTCTCAAGCTGGGTACGACTTTCTGTGTGAACATAATGATGCTATTCCATTAAAAATTAAAAGCGGAAATTTTTGGAACACGACAAAGACTGAGGAGCAAACAGCCGTGATAAGAACCAACATAAAAAAATCTATGGATAATGCAGAAGCACTTGAGAACAGTCACGTGCTAAATACATGTTCAGGAGCAATATTTCCCGTGTTCATCTTTTTATGAAAAGGCGAAATCATATGAATGTATTTATTTAGTACTTAACTGTTCTCAAGTGCTTCTGCAATATCGACTTATCTTTGTGAACACGACAAAAACTGAGGAAAACATCGATGACAGGAACCAATATAAAGAAGAGTCGATAGATAACGCAGAAGCACTTGGGAACAGTCATATCCTAAAAAAAAATGTTTTGCAGAAAGATTTCTCCGTTTCATTTTTCCAATGAAAAAAATTGAATGGGAGAAATCTTTCTCCTGTGCATTTATTTAGTACTTGACTGTTCTCATGTATTTCTACTTTATCAACTTTTATTTATATTGATTTCTGTTTTGACTGTTTTTCGTCAGTCCTCGTTAGAATCACCAAACACTAGAGAGGAATACTCGAATTATAAAAGGAAATCTTTCACTTGCACATTTTTTTTTAGCACATTACTGTTCTCAAATGTTTCTACATTATCGACTTTGTGTTGGTACCTGTCACAACTTTCCAGTCCTTGCCATGTACTATAAAACAACCAAACAGTCGTGACGGGAAGCAACATGTCGATTATGTAGAAGCACTTGAAAACAGTCATGTACTAAAAGAATGTTCAGGAGAAAGATTTCTCCCTTTCGTTTTTTCCAAAGAAAGAATGAAATGGAGAAATCTTTTTCTGAGAAATTTTTTTAGTACATGAGTGTTCTTATGTACTTCTACATAATTCCGTTGACGGAATAACAGGCTACTTCCAGTCTCAGTCCTAATAATTTAATTTACTTTTTTTTTCAATATTGCCTTTGCCTTATATCCACTTACTTAAATTTTGTTAATAACTTTTTTTTGTCTTTTTTCCTCTTCTTTTGCCAAACATTGTAAGAGGGGCGAACCATATTTGTTTGAGAAATTAATAAATAATAATAATAATCGACATTCCTTTATGTTGGTTCCTGTCTCGACTGTTTACCCCAGTCCTTGCTGTGTTCTAAAACAACAAAAACAGTCGTGAGAAAAACCAACACAAAGAAAAATCAGTAAAGTGAGTCAATAAGTTGTGAAAGGATCTTTCAAGAGGAAATCTTTCACCTGAACACTTTTTAGCACTTTACCGTTCTCAAATTTTTCTTCATTATCGAATTTTCTCTGCATTGATTTCATTTGCGACTGTTTAATGGGTTTAGAACACAGCAGAAGGACTCGAGGAAACATTCGAGACAGGAACCAAAACAAAGTAAAGTCGATAATGCAGAAGCACTTGAGAACAGTAAAGTGCTAAAAAAAAGGTGTTCAAGAGAATGATTTCCCCTTTTAATTTTCCATTGCAATAGCACCACCATAACTCATCAAAATCATTGGTTTGCATACATAGCTCTCTCTTTTGAATTCGAGCAATAAAATGATGTATATCGCCCATTGAAATTGCTCTCGGAGATTTAAGATATTTTTCTCGCCGTTTTTATGCAAAAATAAAATTTCATCTCTCTCCCCATAAAGCCACCCCCCTTGTGTAAATATTTAATTTAATGCCTTTGATGATTGTTGCATGTATCAGATCGCAATTAATGTTGTGAGAACATTCATGCTGTGCTTAGTGGAATGCAATTTTAAATAAATTCCAATTTCTCCGCATAACTGCCCCAAACCACCCCCGCAAATCCCAACACGTCGCCCTCAATGGGTAGTGAAAAAAAATTATGGTGATAAAAAAGGGGATATTTTATCGCTTGGCTTTGGTGTAAAAGGCAGAAATTGAGTGCACAAAACATTATTCCGGGAATTACTGGGGCTCCCTTTTCTGGGACAATGTTTCTAAAATCGCCATGCGTAATCATTGATTTTATTCTTTATGTCCCCACACACGGAAAATTTACGCCCAAGTCCCCCCTTTTCAATTTTCTCAGAATTTCCCTGAGAGATCCTTTTTCACGTGGGAGTTTCAGTTACTTTCCCCAACAAATTTAATTTGAATTGTGTTTTCGATTCTTCGAAAAGCTTCGAAAAAGCTTCGAAATTTAGCAGAATCTTCAGAGCATTCAGCACAAGTGGAGGCGCCTGGTATTTTAATGTCAGGCTTTTTGGGATTGTTTTTGGTGATAAAATCTCGTGAAAAATGGCTCATAGCCGGTTGGAAAAAATAGGAACGATATTCACAAGGTAACTTCTTCCTCCAACACTGCCCGAGGAGTCATAATTTGCAGGAATCACTGTCTTGCAGGACATCTGGGCTCCTGAAGAGTGGCGCAATGAAGCCGGAAGATAAGCCCCTTTGGTATGAGATTTACAACGCATTTCCCCCCAAAGCTGAGCCTAGGTACGACAGACCAGCCCCAAACACGACAGTCAGAGATATCTTCTATCCCGAGGATGTTGTCAGAGCGTAAGTAGCCCTCAAATTCCCAGTCAATTCCCCTTCAAAAAAAACCATCAATCTACAGGAAGTTCCACAAACTCTCCAAGACCCAAGGAACAATAAATTTGTCTGATGGGAAGAATAAGACTCACTGCCAGATTTTCATAGATATCTACAATAAATTGAAAGAGGATGGGGCGCTGTCGGAAGAGAAGATTCTCGAAGCTGCTCAATTGAAATTGGAGCAAACCATTCAGGAGGAGAGGCTCAACAGAGGAAGCTCAGGACTTCTCTCGAGCTTCACAGAAGCCAAGACCAAGCAGGAAACGGGAAATGTTAACATTACTGAGCTATTCAAGTCATAAATGTAAGAAATCAAACAGTTCTTGGTGGTAAATATAGGTTAATTCTTTAGAAATTGCATTTGTTTTGATTGGCACGTGCGACTCCACTACACTGTTAGAAAAATTAAGCGTGATTCTTACGTAATCACACCGATCACACCTATAGTCATCAACCGAGTTGGTGGAGTCTTCGATCAGTCTAATATTCACAGGGTAGTATTTTTGGACCATCTCTGATACCGAAAATGAGCAAGCGAATTTTCAGATGTTTTAGCTTTTCGAGATATTTTTAAAAATATGTAAAATCGCGATTTTTAAGACTGTGTCGAAGTCTTTCATGGCGCTTTTGTTCATTTTAAGCAGGTTTGTGTTGTAGAGCTAGTTGAGAAGACCAATTAAAAAAAATCTAACAGGTTACTTTTCAATATTGCATAGGGTAAAAAGTGGAAAGCGAAACAGTTTGGAAAGTGAGACCAAGCAGTGTGGAATGTGAGACACCTCCCTAAAAACTTGATAATAAATCAATTAAATAATTCAATTTTCGATAAAAAGATTTTTAAACCTGATTTTGTGATTATTTGAGAAGTTAAAAATGCAAAAGTCGTTTTTAAACAATCAAAGGGTGACTTGGAAGAAAAATTTAAAAAATGTATTGCATGTGTGATATTCATAACCTTGACACGGTAGTTGTCATTTTCTCTGTTTCTTATGGAAGTTGCTAGGAAAATATCAAAGTGTTTTGCTTGATTTTTCGGCATAATTTGTGAAATATTATTAAGTCCGTAGTGAAAATTGAAGAGCATACATCCATTTAAAAGGTGAATAAAAAATATTTGTGAAATATTACACATAAAAAGGAGAGAAAAGTGATTTAATTTTGTGTTGCTTTCAAAACAAGTTTTATGAAATCTTGGACAAGTTGATTTTGTTAATGAATTTGGTGGTTTTGTGCAGTGAAATCATGTCAACTGTCAACAAGGAAGACAAGGATCCTTAAGTACCCAGAGAAATAGTTGCAACAGCAGTTATTAGCTGATAAGGAGAAAATCTCCTGGAGAAAGGCTGCCAAATTAATGTTGTTTTTTATCGCAATTGTCTTAAATTTCTCATCAAAATTATCGTTAAAAAATTCAAATATCGTTTAACTACTCCCTCTGTTCCAATGCATGAAACTTAATAGAATGCTTTACAAATATTTAAATTTCAAATTACATTTTCAGTTGGAATAATGTAGTAGTAGACGATTCTTTCGGATGGTTTAGCTCCGTAAATTTATTTACGTAATTGAGTAAATTTTTTCATAAATATAATTGATATAAGTCTCAATTGATCCTAACAGCTGTCCTCAAAAGATATATTAATTCCATTTTTTAAGGAAAAGAACCATTTTTCTTGAAGATAGATCGAAAGGTAGTTTTTTTGCAGCTTTTAGGAAGGTTATAATGTTTTTGTATCTTGTAACTATTCAATAGAAATTGGAAGAAATGCTGATGGGAAGGATCAATTAATGAAGATTATTTTAGGTGTTGAAGAATTTCCCACTACAACCCCTTTGGCACTTTGACAACGTCGTTTATGAGTCACGTAATTTCACGTTATTGCCTTCGAAAATTATGCTTTTTCTTTTACCCAAAAACTGACTTTAAAAAAATACTCATCGAAATTAACAAAATGCTTTCAGTTCTTCTCTTCTATGATTCTTTCGTCGAGTTTAGGTAGCCTAAATTAAACAATTTCCCTGAAATCTCATCAAATTTCCAACATCACCATCGTGAGATGAAGATATGTTTTTCCAATAGGCTTGATTGTTTTCTTCAGGACCTTTTCGACTGTATGCTGTTGTATTGGATCAATTTTCCATCAGTTGTTTCGAATCGATCCAAAAGAAAGATTATTTGTCGTAACCAAACGAGGAGAAAAATGGCCACATTCATTCGATTCACCTTAAGCATTTCAGTCGAAAAAAATGTGGAACTCATGTATCAGTCTTGGAAACGTATCCAGTATGTTGAAAATGACGAAATACAGTCGAATTATTGTTTTCCAACATTTTAACAATCTTTTCAAATATTATGCATAAATTTTCTTCCATTAGGATACTCAAAATATCTTCATCAATGCTACAGGCCGTTTGAAATTGAGTTGATCTTTCGAAGAATAAATCCTTATTTCGAAATTTTCCAGAACATCTTTTAATTATTCTGAGAGCTACAATATGATAAAAAAAACGCCCAAAATGATTTTCCGTGGAAGTCCATACTTGGACCTTTCAAAAATTCACTGACGCTTTCAGAACAATTCCGCATGAACAACTTTTCCAGATTTATTATAAAAATCAACCATTCGAGAGAAATGATTAAAATTGAGATTCTGTTTTCAGTTGAATTAAAATGCAATTGCGATATCGAAGAAAGTCAAGAATAATAATCCAGCTGTTGAAGAAAATTCACATTAGATTTTAGTTGTTTCTTTTAAATTCAAACGCCAGAAAGAGTGCCTGAAAGTGCTTAGAAGTGCAGAAGTGCTGGAAATCACCTATGACACTTCCGGTAGTGTGGAAGTCTTTGACGTTTTCCATATAAATTCAGGAAGTGCTGGAAGTTGTGTACACAATTTTTCGACTAATATCTCCCCCTTGGAATTTTCAATGACTGAATCACATTCTGTATAAGCTAAATTAGGCTTATCATGGTTTTTTTTTTTGACTGCAGGACAACAATTAAGTCCACGATTAAACTGTTTTTATGACTTCAGAAACTGATTTCTTTTACTATTTAAGGACTGAATACTTGTTAGTTTTGTTTGAAATTGAAAATGTTTTTCAAGTTTTTGCACGACAATTTTTGTCGAGCTGGAAATATAATTGTGTATCAACGGCCAGTTTGAATATTTTTGTAAAATCGAGTAGAAACTTCGGTAAAGTTCGCAAGTATGAAGTGCATGTTGTGCAGGATTAATTGTGGGAAAATCATCAGAAATTTGCGACATAATCGCTATTTTAGTGCAAAATGTGAAGAAATACCAAAAGTGAAATACACAGATACTATTAATCTGCCAAAGACACAATTCCCTGCGCGATTGGACGCCAAAAAGCGGAGTGCAATTGAGAGTGGAATAAATGAGGTTAGGGAAGATGTTTACCTCCTGAAGATTTCCATTTTCTCCCGGATCTGAGAATATTTTTTGTATTTCAGCACTGCTTCCAGCCACTGTACAGATGGCAGAATGAGAATCTCAAGTCACCGGCATTTGTCCTTCACGATGGACCACCGTACGCGAATGGGGATCTCCACATGGGACATGCCATCAACAAGGTAGGTTTTTTTTTTATTTCCGGGAAGGGCGATAGAAGAGGAAATTTAGGTGGGGCGTTTTGTTTGAAGGTCTTGAAGGATGTGACTATTCACCAACATATCATCCGTGGGAGAAGGGTACATTATATTCCGGGATGGGATTGCCATGGGCTGCCAATTGAGCTGAAGGCTCTGGCAGGAGATTCCTCATCAGACGCTGTAAGAATTAGGAAAAAAGCTAGGGAATTTGCTCTGAAGACAATTGAGAAGCAAAAGGCTGGGTTTAAAGCCTGGGGAGTGGTTGCGGATTGGGGGAATGAGGATGCAATCTACAAAACTACCTCTCCGGGATTTATTGCCAATCAATTGAGGGTGTTCTTTGATTTGTACACGTCTGGATTGATTTATCGAGATCTGAAGCCTGTCTACTGGTCACCATCTTCGAGGACTGCCCTGGCAGAGGCGGAATTAGAGTATGATAGCAATTTTAGGAGTCCTTCTCTTTATCTGAGATTCAGGATAAATTCTGGTTTGAAGGATTTTGAGGAGTTAACGAGGGGAAGGAGGTTATGGGCTTTGGTTTGGACAACAACTCCTTGGACATTGCTCTCAAATCAGGCAATTGCCTTCAATGATCAATTGGATTATTCTCTGATTGGGATGGAAGGGTCTTCTGATTGCTACATTGTAGCTTCGGATTTGCTAGAAGAATCCCGAGGGTTATTCCCGAATCCGATTGAGATCTTTGGGAAAATCCCAGTGGATCTTTTTCCCAGGCTCAGATATGAGCATCCGGTGTTAGAAAATCGGGACTTACCCTTTGTCCCTGCCTCCCATGTGTCCGCAACCAAAGGAACGGGCCTTGTTCACACGGCTCCTGCTCACGGATTTGAGGATTTTCTCATTGGGATGCAAAACAAACTGCCCACAGAGTGCTTTGTTGACGAACTTGGAAATTTCACAGACAATTCCCCAGACTTCCTGCGTTCAAAGGACGTTCTGGGCGAAGGAACTCAAGCAATTCTCGATTTTATTGCGACTAGAGATTTGATAGTTAATCTTGGGGAGATTGTTCATGCTTATCCCATTGACTGGAGGACAAAAAAGCCCATCATTATTCGTGCTAGTGATCAATGGTTTATCAATACTGATAAGATTAAAGAGAAAGCCATTGAGGAGGTTGAGAAAATCAAGATATTCCCCAGAGTGTCATCGGCAGTGAGTAAAAATCTCCTGGTTACTCAATTGCAAAAGAGACCGTATTGGTGTATATCGAGGCAGAGGGCTTGGGGTGTCCCTATCCCAGTTTTCTACAGAAAATCCTCCAAAGAAGTCGTGACTTCCAGGGAGATTCTTGAGAAAATATGCCAAGAAACGCTGAAAAATGGAAATATTGATTTTTGGTGGGAGAAATCTGTAGAAGAATTGCTTCCGGAAAGCGAGAAAAATCCCAAAGATTTGGTAAAAGGCTTAGATATCCTGGATATTTGGTTTGATTCGGGAATAACTTGGTCGTATGCCCTAGAAGGTGCTAAAATTGCTGATCTGTATCTTGAGGGAATAGATCAGTTCACGGGATGGTTCCATTCCTCCCTGATGACAAGTGTCGCCTTGAGAAACCAATCTCCCTACAAGGCAATCTTTGTCCATGGCTTTGTCCTCGATGAAAAGGGTCAGAAGATGTCCAAGAGTCTGGGAAATGTCATTCATCCAAAGGACATTGTCAAGAAACACGGAGTGGACACCCTTCGATGGTGGATTGCAGCCCATGGCACCCAACACACATCAATCCATCTCAGTGAAAACATCCTCCAAGCCTCGGCTGAGAGTGTCCAAAAAATCCGAGGAATTCTCCGGTATTTGATTGGAATTTGTGGACAAATGGACAAACGTGACTTCCCTGAAGATCTAACCAAATATTCGTATTTGGACAGATACTTCTTGGGCAAAGTCAGTGAATTTCATAATTCAATTTTTACCATGTACGACTCATACGAGTACAATCGCATCGTGTCAGCAATTCTGAATTTTATGGCCAACGATGTGTCCAGCATGTATCTTCATTTGTCCAAGGACCGACTCTACTGTGGCTGTGATGCTGAACACAGCAGGATTCAGCAGATAATGAATGCGTGTTTTCTCATCTTGGCCAAGACTCTGTGGCCAATTGTGCCATTTCTTGTGGAAGAATGCTGGAGCCACTGCAAAACTCATGTCCCATTCTACCGGCAACCAATTGGCATTCCTCCAGCAACTTGGGAGGGCACCGAGGCAAGGGAGGTCATTGAGAAATGTCTCACTGTCAAGGAGGCACTCAACAAATTAACCACCCAGACAAATACTTGGAAATTGAATATTGAAATTCAATGCAATCCCATCGATTTCGAATGCTTAAAGGTAAGATGGATAAATTGCTCTTACCTTATAGCTTTTAGTAAAGTGAGAATCTTTTTGTCCAAAGAGCCTGAAGTTTTCAAAAAAAATCCAAAATCTTTCCAAAAAATCCTAATTTAAGCAAATCAGTCGAAAAATAGACCTTCCAAGGTTAAACTTTGACGAAATTCGAAAATTCGATATCGAAATGTTTATCGAACATGGTCTTTAAGGATGAAATATTAACCTCGACTACCTTGTTTCTAAAAACAAAAAAAAGAATGGTTTTGGAATTAGAAGAGGGGAAAAAGGAAAAAAAACTGGAAGGTAATATCTCTTACCGTTTGGCCTCTAGCCGTGTCATAAGCTTTTGAACAAATGAAAAAAAAAAGTTGAAAAATATTTGAAAAAGATACATCAATTAAGGATGGTATACCGACTCATGACCGATTAAATCTGATGCAGTCGAGTTGGAAATTTCAAGATCTTTCAAAATAATCCAAATTTAAGCAAATCGATTGAAAAATAGGCCCTTCAAAGTTGTTAAACTTTGATGTTCGAAAATCCGATATCAAGTGGTTTTCATACATACATAAGTATCCAAGGACGAAAGCTAGTGATTAGCCTAGATCAGATTAGGTGAGATTCTTAATGTGTGTGAACTCAGAATGCGTGCAAATTCGATTTAGAGCTGAAGTTGGGGAACGCCATTCAATTATCTTGAATCAAATTCCTGAAATTATACATTTTTTTTAATCCTTTAACGACGAGACATTTTTTTACATATTGAAAATCAACAATAAACATTAAACTGGGAAACATAATCAATGATAAGTCTTACATCTAACCTTGGAAAGTCTAACAGAGTCTGATTGGGTGTATTTTGAGCTTCTATGAACGATAGGGACAAAAATAGCCCAAAAATTTAAGTAATTTTTCTGACAATACCAATGAATAATATTTTTCGCTTTAATGTAGAATATTACGTATGAGTATTGTAGTTTTCATTGCCAAAATGGTTTTGCTTAAAAAAAATTGGAAGTATAAAAAATAAATAAAATCAATTATGATTTTGAGAATTTAAAAATTCACCATTTTTGAGCTTAAATATTTACTACACAGCAAATTGCTAGAGACTTGCAAAAAATATTCTAGATTCCTTCAACCTTCTACTTTACAATTGTGTACAGACATAAGAAAAAATAACTTTAGGTAGTCAGGAACAAAATATTTTCTTTATGGGACTTCGGTGTTCCAATCGTCCTTAAAGGGTTAAACCAAAATATCAAAGATTTGGATGGAATGACAGAAAAGTGATATATGGGTGAAATGTAGACCATAATGTTCTCTATAATTTTGCCATAGAACATGATCTAATCGATTACTCAGAAGCCAAGATAAGCGAGGTTGTTTGTTTCTCAACTCGTTTTTTCACCCAGAGCGCCCCAAGTGTTCATTTGATGAACTTCAACTATATCAAAGAATTGTTGTATTTTGTGAGACCTTCCATTTAAAACCCTATTTTAAGTGTCTTGGTTGATAAGAAGTAGTCAAATTGGCATCTGAGTGGTTTCAAAGCGTTATTATGGGAAAAAACAATTTTTTCACACTTAAACGACAAAATCGGACAGGTCGCATTATCTGATCGAAAAATGATGTATGGACTAAATATAGAGACAAATGTCCTCTACAATTATGTCAAAGTAATCATTAAGATCGGTTAAGCACGTGTCGAGATAATTAAGGAAAATGTGTTATGCAAATTGGTTTTTCGATTGTGACGCCCCCGGTGTTAGCCCTACGAAGTTCAAATCTTCTAGAAAATTGCAGTTCTTTGCGAGACCTTTAATTTACGCCCAAAAATCGGTCATATTGGACCGGAGTTATGGCGTTTTGAATTTCGTGAAATTTGGCCCTTCATATCTTCGGTTCTAATTTAACCACTGCGAACCTACGCTACTTTTCGGAAACCTTGTAGCTTAGGACCTTGACAAACCTGAGGATGAGCCGAGAAACGGCTTAGTGTAATTATACTAGAAATAATGGTCAGACTACATTTCCATCATTTTCCACTAAGTCATCTCTCGGCTTAAGTCGTAAGTGTGTCTTGGGCATTACACTACAACACTCTAAAATTTGATTAACTTGCACTATGGCATTTTTGAGAAAAAAAGGGTTTGAATTTTGACGCTATCTCAGCGCCACCTGTGGTGAGTTTTCGAACTTTCATCTGAAAGTGCTCATCGAGACGAAACCAAAAAGGTAAAATTTAGGTCGCTACGTTAGTTAGAACCGGAGATAGAGACCGGTCAATTTTCGAACTATGACCCCTTATAGCTCGGGTCAGGGGTTATCGATCGACTTAGGTATTTTTTTGTTTGATAGGTATAATCAGCGGCTACAACATACTAAAATTTCAGCCCGATGCACGAAGGAATTTTTGAGTTATTTAACTTAGAAAATTGAAAATTTTTCTTTTTAATAATAGCGCTTCTAGCGGTAGTTTTATGAACTTGCGATGTTAGACCTTCATTGTAGTTTATTATTAGAAATTGTTGATTTTTTAATATTTATTAAAAAGTGCAAAGTCACCCGCATCTTATCCCAAATGCAAGCCTATTTTCTTTTTTTTTTACATACTAAAATTTGATGAAATAGATTCTAGTGGCACAAAATCCATTCACCGAAAACTGAATACAAGTATTATACCCATTTACCTCCCTCCTTTAATTTTAACTATCCATCTTTGAAGGGTGAAGTTGAAAAAGAACGAAAAAAGTACAGTCACCAGCAACGACGGTAATTGAATTTCATCGAATTTTGAAATAGAGATTTCAGGATATTCCACATCGAATTTCTCAAAATCGATTTTTAGATTTCAGCGCCCCTAGTGGTAGTCGTATGAATATTCAATATTAAAAAATATTGTATCGTTTAATGAAACTCTATGTCTATATGATAAGATCCTTAAGCGGTCTTCAGAGTTCCCGAAGGTCTCAAAATCTTATATAGCGAGCAATTTTATTAATATTTTTTGAGAGCCTAACAGGTCATTTATCTTTAATAATCCAATTCTAAGTTATGTTTTTTCCAAAAATTTGGGATTGATAAGAAATTAGAGCAGTTAAGCCATATAGCTAAGCCTTAGGTCTGAAGCCGATATTATGGATCGTATTCAGGGAATTTTTTTTCTAAAATATAGTTAAAGCTACCTTATTTCTAATTCCGGCTAATATGTTCTTTCACTGAGAAAAAAAAGAGGGTGCGATTAACATTTTTTCTTCAGAAATTTAACACTTTTTAGTTGTAAAAATATATCAACATTTTTTAATGTGAATTTTACACCTTTTTAAGGGTAAAATTAACATGGAAGAGGGTACCTTTAACCCCTAATACACGTAAAAAGGGTATTATTTACACCGATTTTGGATCAATACTGCAGGGTAAAATTAACATTTCCGGAATGTTATTTTAACTTTTTCGGATTTCTCTCAGTGTTTGAGCTTAACGCTGATGTTTTGAATATTTATTAAACTGCAAAAGACAAAAAAAAAACAAAAAGATCCTCACCTGATAAGAATCTCCCATAAAAACAGATTTTCAAGGTAACGTGGCTTCAAATGTAATTTTATTTCTTCAAATAGAAACTCCAAGAACCTGACGGCAAAGAGGATGATTCGGAATTGAGCGAAATAATGCAAGTTTCGCGAGTCAAATTGACTAAAATGGATCACAATGGAGACTTTAAAATTCTCCTGGATACTCACAACTCTCCTCTTTGTCCTCGCTGTCGCAGATTTGCCATCAATCCAGGTGAATCCGTATGTCATCGCTGTGAAAGTGTCTTAAGAACAAAGAACCGCACTTTAGCAGAAAAATAAAAGGTAGGACAATTATCTTTCAAAATGTATTTTCTTTTTAAATTATTGCTGCTGGACTTCCACGGAGAAGTGCCAGAGTTGAGACTGAGATCCAGGACGACACGGGGAAACGGCCACAGTTGGCCCAATGAGGCTCTCGAGGCATTTCCCTGTTGAAGCATGAATTAAATTGCCCCCATTGCGCACCCACTTCTGTGCCGATGAATTTCGGCAGTACTCCAAAACCACTAAACTCTGGAATACATTGACACATCCTCCAGAGTCAGGACTCAGTGCACCAGTGTAGTTGTGGAGTGCCCATTTTGTGGCTTCTGGATTGTCATAGCAATTAGCTAGTTGAACATGTCTCTGGCGACTGTCGTCGATGCTCACAGATAGGCAACGGTCCCCATGCTTTAACTCCCCAAAAGCAATGTGCTCCTCGTTGGGAAGTCTGCAACAATGCAAATTGCTTTAATTTAATCATTGACTTGGTTTCAACTTTAAAGAGACGACTTTCAACTTTACATTTGAATTAGCATAAAAAATAGGTAATTATTCGTAATTTCGGATTTTGAATTGACTAAATATTTCAGAAAAATTGGGTGTTCTCAGTGTCCACAGCCAAAGTTTGATTCTCTAAAAGTGTCTCAGCTAAAAAGTAAAATTGCACAAAAGGTCGTTTATGTTCGAAGAATTTAAATTTAACTTCGAATTTTCAAAGTAAGTTTTCGTACAAAAGTAAGAAGCTTTTAACAGAGTGACTTAATTGATTATGAGGAGAATTGTAAGGAAATTAGCCTTGTTGCTTTGATTTTCCTCACAACAAATACATTTGAACATTCACGACACTTCGAGATTCGAACAGGAAATACTTTAGTCACCACGCGGATGAAATGAGAAGTAAAAATGACTTTCGAAACCGATCTTCGAATTTTTAAATTCCAGCTGTGAATAAAGCAAGCAACTCTTTTGACAGCCTTTTTGTAAACTGTTGTAACTGTGCGGGATTTTTCTGTATTAAAATTCGAAATTATGTTTCAATTTTTCGAATACCAAGCACACTTTGTGAGTGAAGCAAGTAGGTGTGTTCACAGCTGCAGTTTCATTCTGCGCGCCTCGACTAAAAGGTAAATATTTTCTTATTTGCACAAAATATCGTTGATATTCAAAGAAATCAAACTTAACTTCGAATTCTCAAATAAAATTTTCGCACAATTTTGATGAAATTTATGAAATATCACTCTGAGAATATGTTAATGGAGTTACTCATGGATTATGAAGGAATTGGTATGGTTTTTTTTTTTTTCTTCAAAAATATGTAAAAACCGTCACATGTTGACGACACTCGAAACACTTCGAAATTCGAACAGAAAATTCGTATTTTAGCCATCACGCGGATGAAACGAGAAGAAAAAAGATTTTTTTGGCTTTCGAAACGGATTTTGGAATGTCTTTTCTCATGGAAAAACTTCAGTTTTGGAACGATTGGAGTCCTAGTAGCTTTGTGAAATTGTAAAAATCGTGACTTTATCATGAGGTAAAATTTAGAATTTCGAATCAATTAATTTGAAAGTTCAAACTTTGACAATTTTATAATATTTCAAAGCATTTTTAAGATTTACTTAAGTGATACTTTAAAAAGTTTTAAGAACGTTATATAAATTCTAAATTGGGTTTTTGTTCGAAATTCTAAATTTTACCTTTTATCGAAAAAGTCAAAAACGCAGAACACTCATTCTCAAGAGTTTAAGCGCGTTTAACCATTAACCTTGAAAAACCATTATAAAGAATGTTCAAGATCATTATCATTAAGTCGATATAGACAACATCAAAAACTTATCCGAAAGGTTAATATTAAACGCTGTATTTTTGTTATATTTTAAAAATTATTTTAGTCTCACATTTTGAAAAATATTAATTCAACTTGCAATATTCGATAGCTTAGCTAGGATTTTAGTAAGAAAGGGGAAAGGGGGAGCAAATTTGAAATTGTGTCATTTGATATTTGAGGGAAATATTTTTAGATGATTTATCCCCCAAAGAAACGTTTTTCGAACGCCAAATAGCCTCAAAAGTCTGTCTGACAAGTATTTTTCAAAAATTAGTCAAACTAATACTGCACCAATTTTGATTATTTTGGGTCCAGATGTGGAAAGTTTGAGGAAAAATTGATTAAAAGCTTTCCTAAATTCCTCCCAAAAAATTATTTTGAAGTGTTAATATTGGTTTTTGTTCTACATTTTTTTAAAAATTTGTTATAAATACATTTTATTTCCAAATTGAATGATTTTGGGCTTTTTCGAAAGCTCATATTGTTCAACAAGAAGCTTTTCTAGCCAGTAAAGGCGATTTTTTCGGTGTAAATGCCCTATAGGGGAAGTGCTTCTAATTTTGGACAGTCTGCATATAAGCATCGATATCCTAAGTTTGAAGTGCCATATTTTCAATACTAATTGACTTTTCTTGTTACTCTCTTTTCAGAAGGATTGTTTAGAAACTTGGCAAGCTATTTATCATCTCATTTTTACTAAAATTAGTTTTAATACGTTTAAAAATGAATTGATATGTAGAGGTGAATTTGACTCTTATTTTGGACAATTTGGTTATTAATTTTTACAACTTGTCTGTAAATTTGGACAGATAATCCGCCTCAACAGGATGCCCATTGTTCTTCATTTCATGAACCAATCTTACCAAGTCCTCTTCCTGGTCATGTAAGGGAAACGTGGAATGTCACAAGAAGCCCAGAAACTTTCCATATCATTCATTAAAGTGAGTTGACTTCGGTACTCCAAGTACGTGCGGATTCGCTCATTCCCTGACCTTTCCGGGAGCCTTTCAAGGCATTTCTCACTGCATCTCTTTCGTAGAGATGATGCTCCTTCATTTCTCCAGGCATTTGTCCAACCTAGTCATCACAAAAGCTAAAACTTCACGAAATTTCGTGAGAAAAACACCTGTCCAAAATAAGAATCATCACCTCACTGGTGAATGTCTTAAAAAATTTCCCATTTTTCACACGAAAAATATAATTCACAAGGCAAATCTCACTTCAGGTCAAATGTACAAATCATCAGTAACGTGAATCAACACAATATTCAATGAATATTCAATAATATCACTCAAAAACAGCGAACAAACTTTGTTAGTACTTCACCAAAACTAAATAAGACTGAAGTAAGCCACGAAGTTCTGTCATATTTCTCGTAAGCAATTGCTCACACTGAATTTTCAACAAAGCAATTTCAACTCAAATCATATTCAAATTTTAACGTATTTAGTGTTAAAATATTCCAAAAGGAACAAATATTTAGATATAATTCATTATTCATCAAATATTGGAATAAAAATCCATCATTTTAATCAATTTATTTTTAGTGTCCAATGTTATCCTCAAAGTGTCCAAAATAAGAAACTGGACAAAATTAGAAGCATTTCCCCTAGGTGAATTATAATTATTGTGAAATTGACACATGTGAGTTCGAAATCTGACAATGTCAATCGAGCTTTTATTCTCATATCACATGAGTTCGAAAATACATTTCATTAATGTTTTAATGAAATTTCTTTGCTTAATGATATTATCTAACTACAGTCCACCTTGATTATTTAGTTTAATAAAATGTTTTGTTTGTCTGCCAATGCCACGTGAGCTAAAATGGTAATGTCAAGGCTACAGAATCGCATATTCGAAAAAGCTCTCCTGAGATTCGAGCGAAATATATCATATTGCATTGCCAGAATTACAGAGTACCCCTGCGAAATCTTAGTTCGAAATATTTTTTGTTTTTTTATTTATTTATTTATTTATTTATTTTTATTTAGAATATGGTATAAAGGGTACAATGGCCCTTTTCTGCTCTTTGCTCGTTCGTTACTCCCTTGGTCTCCTTGGCAATATAAACCTTTAAATAACTTTAATTTGATCGCTTTCGCATCTTTTGAGACTCTGGGTATCCAAAGCTAAATATTTAGAACATTTTTTTTATTATTTCGAATCTATATAAATTTCATTCTTATTGACGATTGCAAGATATAAGGATAAATGAATCTAGGATATTTTTTGCAGGAGTGTGATTAATTCCTGGGCTAAGATATATTTGATCAAAAATCTTGAAAATTTGTAAAATTAAATGAAATCGTGAAGAGCTACATTTATCTTTCCCATATGTTACATGCAAAAGCATAATCGTGATTTTACAATATCTCGCTTGCAAATGCCACACGATTTCTTCACGAAAATTAAATAATATTTTTGAAAAAAAATACACGTTTTAGAGATAAAAATTCGTTAACAAATAATCGTGACATTTTCGGAGTTACAAATTTGTGGTATCTATTATTAGGATTACGAAAATCAATAAAGCTGTTTTAAAACCTTTGAATAATATTGTCTCAATCCAAAAAATCAAAACAAAATGATGAACGAACAAGTGAACGAATTATTGGAAAGGGTCACCCCTTGTATCCTACTGTACCGTAAAGGCGTCTACACATTGGGAGCAATTTTCGTCAAAAATTGCGTTTTTGACAGAAATTTGACGTTTCCCCCTACAACGCTGCAGGGAATTTCCTTCAAAAAACCCGTCAAATAATATCTGCAGATATCTTTAAGATTTCTGTAGAGAAAATCTACACCTCTACAGAATATCTGCAGATAAATTCTGTAGATATTCTTACGAATTTTATTTGGGCTTGGGACAAAATTCGTCAGAATATTTCGGCAGATTTATGACGAATCTCTGATGAATTTCTGTAGATATTCTGTAGATTTTTTCTACATTCCAGACTTTCCAGACAAGATGTGTCAGAAGAGATGGAAAAATTTTTCACTGAAGTTTGCAAAATTCTATAGAGTTATTCTTAGTGATATCACGGTGTTTATATAAAATAAAGAATTCTGCGACGCCGTGTTACAAGTAGAGAAAAGTGAAGTGAAAACTTTAAACAGAGTGTCGACCAAAATTTCGTGTTTTTGTATCATTCGATTGGTGATTTTTAAGAAATTAGTATTTTTGCTCGCAGTTTTTTTACTTATCTAAAATGTGTACTCGGTAATGCTTGTTAAGCAGAGCATACAATTTTCTTTATAACTTCTACAGTTTCTTCATAAATTAACAATATTTTTGTGAAGTAATGGAGGTTATGCAGATTTTCTAGGGAGAAATTCTGCCGAGAATCTGCAGATTTTCTCTGAATGTACTAGAATATACCGTTAAAATTCAAAAAACCTCCGAGTAAAATCGGCAGGTAGAGCAATGATTTGACGGGAAGTAATTTTTGACAAAAAATTGCTCCCAATGTGTAGAGGCCATAAAAGAAAATATTTTAGAATTTATAAAGCAATTTTAGGGATTTTTCTGGTTGGGACCGATACAATCGGGTTGGCAATTTCAAGACCTTTCACAAAAACCAAATTTGAGCTTAAACGGTTAAGAAATAAGCCTTCCAGAGTGCTGGAACTTTGGCGTTTGAAAATTCAAAATGGCGTTATTTCTGATCATGAACGAAATGTTCATTTGGTTTATCCCACAACATGAAGAGAAAATCATAGAATTCTTTTTCAAAATAAAGCAAGATTGGCGGGGAAAGAAAAACTATCTCGAGATAATGTTATTTATGGGGGGGGGTCATCGATAAACGGAAGTTGATATCTCTTATAGTTTGTATAAGAAATGATTCATGTAAAATGATCTCAAAAAATTAGTCATACCAACCAAGCATATTTATATTAATCCAAAGAAAGCACATTCATTTTCCTCGTCAAATGTTTCAAGACTTTATCTCATCACATTAATTATAGAGATTTTTTGTAGCAAGTAAATTAGCAATAACTTTCACAGCAAACGCAATATTCTAAACAAAAAAAAAACTATAAACAGGGAGATAGTAAAAAGAGTCCCACATAATTTTTCAATCTCTGGCTAGAAATCTCTGTAAAAAATCTACCACAAACTCCCCATTAAATGGCATTTCTGGTTAGGATTTGTGCTATGATGCGAATGTTTATTAAACTAATAGCATTTGGGAGCATTATAAAAGTGAGCTATTGCCCGTGTGGATATTTTTTAAATGAGAATTGCACGCACAAAAAATAGCATAATCTTCTAGGAGAGGGGGATTATTTAATTGAGTAATTGGGAAATCAGAGTCACGTGGAAGAAAAATTAGGGCACAATGGAAGGTATTCATTCCCTGAATGTTCGGTACTTTATCACAAGGGCGGAGAAAATGGACGAAATATGAGTTTTTTTGTGTTTTGCGGGGGAAAAAATACTCACTTGAGCTCGTGGAAGACAGTTTGAAGGTACCAGGAGAAGGTTCGACATTGAAGTTTTTCCTTAAGGATAGCCACATCATTCGTGTCTTTAAGTTTGATGGCCTGAGCATTTGGGCGGGCAAAGTAGAAAAAGTGCTTGTACTCCTCGAGCCAGCCTTCGGCGATAATTTTGGAATTGCGCAAGAAGGTATAAGTACTCCCAAGGGGAAAGTCATAAGGATGCTTCTTCCTGAACACATGCCCTACACGGCTGCATGGGGCAATTTCCACTTGACCACCGCACATCCAAGCCTTGAGAGATATTTCTAGTGATTCACCGCCCCATATGTCGAGATTGCTGTTGAAACCGCCAAGTTGATTAAACCACTCTCGGGCAATGAGAAAAACACCCCCGTAAATTGCTGGACTGGCAAATGATGCCGTCTCATCCTTTATGCTTTGCAATTCCTCATCAGAGCGTGGTATCCACTTGAAGCGTAAGCTCCAGTCGAAGCCGGCTTTCAAATTGGTTGTTGTAGGTCGGTATTTGAACGTCGAAGCATCAATTATGTCAATAATGGGACTCACAAGAGCCCCTGGATGGTAGGAGAGCCGGTCGATGAGGGGTTCAATCCAGCCAACATTCACTTCACAGTGACTGTCGAGGAATACAATGTACTCAGCTCTGGCGTGAGATGCACCGATATTCCGGGAACGAATGAGTCCTTAAAAATATTTATTTTTGAGTTAGTAATTTTCTTATTGACAACATTCTTAGAGGAAAAATTCCTAACTTTGAACGGTTCAAAAGTTAAAAAAAGATGAAGTAAAACACAGAAAAAATACCTTACTAACAAATGATAAAAAAGACATGTGTACGTGTTAGGTATCTCCTAACAATATCCCATCATAATGCCAATAGATATCGCAACTCAAAAATTTTTTTTTCCTAATAATGAAAATGTCGGATTTTGTTAGAAAAAAGACAGTATTTTCGGAAAGTTCTGCTTTAACGCTTTTGAGAGAAGGATCAACTGAAGCACATTATTTAGTTACAGAGGCGTACAGCTAACATAAAACATCAAGAATCACTTGTGAAAATAGATTTTTGTGCTTCAATTGTAAATTTAAGGTCGGAGACAGAAGGACCAAAAACCCTTAATGACACCGATCTACAAGCGTTACTGCACTGAGAAAAAAAGAGGCTGCGATTAACTTTTTTTCGTCATTACTTTAACACTTTTTGGGTGTAAAAATATATCAACATTTTTTAATGTTAATTTTACACCTTTTAAGGGTAAAATCAACATGAAAGAAGGGTAACTTTAACCCATAATACACCAAAAAAGGGTAATATGTACACCGTTTTCGGATCAATACTGCAGGGTAAAATTAACATTTCCGGAATGTTATTTTAACTTTTTCGGATTTCTCTCAGTGTGGTTGAAAACGATAAAATTAACTTGACGCGGCGGTAAACAAAGCTCGAAAGATATTTTTAAGCTTTTATGTGCATTAGATAAAATTTAAAGAAAGAAAATGGGTGTCACTTGAGCTGACGAAGAGACAGACCGAAATTCAAAAAACCACTTCCGAAAATTTGGTCTTGCGGTTTGAAAGAAAGAGTCTCCACCATCGAATTGGTACAAGCAATGAGAAGTGAATATAGGAGAAAGTGCCCATGCTTTGCACGGTTCCAGGCTCTATAATGACTAAATTTTTCCTAGATTTTTCAATAAATATGACTCATCGCACACATAATTTAAAAACTAGGAGAGTGTCCCATTTTTAAATTATATTGCGGAGTCAAATTTATTCAGAAACGTAGGAAAAAAATAGTAATTATAAAGCTTGGGACCGTGCAAAACATGGGCACTTTTCCCTAGTTTGAGTATCCTCAAACCCGAAACGTCATATTTTTCATGTGGCGAAGCACCAAAATTGTCAACCTGATCAAACGTTTAGTTAGCTTCATTACGAGTTGGGAGTTATTGTAACGTAACGAAATTTGTAAGGGCTATTAAAACTGGTAAATAACTGATCAAGTTGAATAATACATTGATGAAAAGCGGTTGAAATTGCGTCGGTTGCGTCTACCTCTGTCGTATCTGCATTTGTTTTGTATCTGCATTTGGTGCAAGATACAATACAGACGTCCCCTCTTGCGCGAAATGCTGACACAAAAGAAATGCAGATACGACAGAGGTAGACGCAACCGACGATTGATTAAGTGACACGAACCAGTGATATTGCAAAGTGACAATGATCCGCATTGCAGTTAAATGGTCCAGGACGACATGAAAACGTCGAATTGGGCAATGCTAGCCTCGCCAGTAGTCAAAATTTGAAAATCTATTTAAATTTTTAAGTAAAACTACTTTTGATATGAGTAATAGCGGAGGCAGCCAAAATCTTGAACGCCAAAATCCCGAAAGCCAAAATCCCGAAAGCTAAAATTCAAACGCCAAAATTCCGAAAGGGCTAATATCCAGAAAGCCAAAATTCCGAATGTTCAAAATCGCGAAAGGGATGTAATTATACGGAGGATAATGCGCAGAATAATTTCCCAAGACACAGAAAATGTCTCTTTGCCTCCAGCAAGCGCGGGTGCTATCGTCGGAGTAGCTATGATTATTTTTAAGAATTCGGAATTTTGGCTTTCGGGATTTTGACCGGGACCCGAGTTATTACTCGGGTCTCTATGTTGATCAATGAACGCATCGCGCTCTGACGGAAAGTGAGCCTCCGCAATGTTAGCCAATTCAAGACGAAGAGCTGTCTTCAACGGATAGATATTCTGGTATTTTTTAGTCATGACATTGCCCAACAAAATGCCCTTTCTGGGGAAATTGAGAGACATTGAATTAGATGACCGTGGTGGCAAACGTGCGCTGGAAATCAAAAACGAAACGTTGTTTTTTAGCCAATCTTTGACGCGCGATTTCTGTAATGGTTCCGAAGCTTATTGAAATCTCCACTATTTCTAACCGATTTTTTGTGTACTCACGGCTTCGGAGCTTCTTCTAGGATAATTTCCCGATACACATTTATATTCATTTTGACCCCATAGCCCAAAAATACCAAAGGAAAGCAATAATTCCGGTATTTCCGGACTTCCGGTAGGCGTTCAAATGTTGAAATTGAAATTATAGTATGACCTGACCCTTAGGTAGACATGACCAACGAACGGTTTCAAAGTTATAACGAGAAGCTTACGAAAAACAGGGGCGCAAAGTCTCCCGCATCTACGGTAGTATTCTTCTAAAGATCTAAACTAAAGTCTCATATCATTCTCAAAGAAAGGAGCATAGCCTTCAAAAGCCGAATTGTATTTTCTGCTAAAGATTTTAAATTTTAAAACGTCAAATTTCTTTAAATCTCTGACTGAGCTAAAACCGATAAAACCATAACGTAACAAATTTGTGGTCCTACGGCTATAAATCTGGGTGCGAAGATCTTTTTTTTGTCTATAGTGAAATTGCTTCATTTCATGTTTTCTATGCGTGTAATGATTCTGAATTTTGTTAATGTTATCGCTCAAATTAAAAAAAAAACTATTTTCAAAAGGAAATGCATATATATATACGATAGACGTTTGTTGCTCTGAGCAATTCAATTATTAACGATCCTAACTAGTCAAAAAAATTATTTTTAACGAGAACTTTTAATTGTTACCGCAAGAAGTTTACGATCGATGTATTTTAATTCTTAATATATTGAATTTACCTTCTCTCTGTTGGTTTCTGTACAATTTTATTTTTGGTATATCCCCTAGAGAGTTCTCATTGAGTGCTGAAATAAAGAGGTAGAAGAATTTTCCATGATAAAATGCACAAGTGCAGAAAATGATTGGATTTTCTCACTATTTTTGCTGTAGTCATCAATGAGGATTATCTCATGGAGCAGATCTGGTGGTGTACGATTGATTACACTGGAAATTGTCCTTAAGAGAGCTGATTTGGCCTCATTGTGAAATGCTACTATCACAGATACATTTTTATTTGCACTTAGAACGTACTCCTTCACTCTGCAGCTATAAAGAACAAGATAACACTTATCAATTGAGTGCATATTGACTAAAAAGGGGAATTAATGATTGTTGAAGCACTTGCAGAACACTCTTTTTTCAGTAATCCAATAAAATCTAGAGCTATATACTGAAAAATATTTCTAAGCGATAGAGCTTCTGTTAACAAGATTTGGTTCCACGTAATTTAATAATAATAAATTATCACTCTCTTTCAAGCATATTCGTCACAATCTTTCCGTATATTTTTGCCCATTGAATTCTAATGAGAAACTATTTAGAATAATTTATTGCTAATTCATTAGAATTTTTATCACATATGAATTAGGAGAATTTTTTTTTGAAATTTCGTTTGTTCTCTTTGAGTATTAATAATTGTGCTGCTGAATTTCGAAATAGCAAATAATTATTGAAATTTTATCCCTTAATACATTTTTTTATTAACTCATTTTAATGGAAAATCGTAGGTCTTGCAATAATTTTAACAATAATTATTCTAAGCTCATATTACAAATGAATTTTTGATTATTTTATTAAATAAATAAGGGTATATGAATAAATAAATTCGACCGATAAAACAAAACATTTAAAAATTGTAGTAATTTATTATTTAAGATGATTTCCACGACAATCATCTTAAAAACTGTAATTGCATGAACTAAAGTTAGATCTGTGGAAAAGTTATAGGTTTTTTTTACAGATTATATAGCTCATTTAATATGTAACATTTTTCTAGACATTCTTATTTCTTTGTTACCATTCACATTTATTCTCACGAATGATTTGTGTACTTCCGTAAAATATATTATTTATATTATAACTGTCAGTTAATTTACAAAAGAATAAATTAAGATAAACAAAAAGAATTTTAAGACTTCTTTGTAAGTGAGCGTTTTAAATATGACGCATTTTTATTTGGCAAAAAGTGTGTTTAAGATTTAATCAAGGGGTAATTCATATAGAGAATCCATTGTCAATTACCGGAGAAAGTTTCGTGAAACGGAAAAATTGTTTCGCAAAACCAGAGACAACAGAAACTATTTTCGTTAAAACCGTTTTAGTTGCCGTTTACCGGTTCTCAACCGATTTGAACCGATTCCTAAATCACTCAAAAGATTGTCCAAAGAAAGACAAACATTTCTTATGGATTCATTACTGGTTTATAACCATTTGAAACCGATTCAGACTTATAAGAACGAGTCCTGTATGTACGTATGATTTATTGCCATCACGATTAACAATAGGAAATGTAACACATATCAATGAAGGATATAGGAGACCTATAGCTAGGCTGTTCGACTCATTTTTTAATAAAACAAAAGAAAATATAGAAAATACGGATTTTGGCCGAATTTCAGGGACATGAAGATACTCTGATGATCAGAAATATCTTGAACCAACTACGGATTCAATGGCTACATTACTTGACTCTGTGAGCCACGCTTCCAATATTTTTCTATTCGGTCGAGGTATTTCACGTAGAAGATTATTCATGATCAATGGCGCAAAATAATTAAATGATCTTTTAAAACGTTCAGAGGAAGGTCTTGAGACTATCAGGGCCTAACTTCTTTCGGCCTCTTCATGTAAGAAAAAGAATAGAATAAACAGATAGCTTCCCACTTCCTTCAGATGCACATTAACAATTTTGATTACGTAGAGGTGCCGGACCGGAATGGTACCTCATGCATCAAAAATGGGACGTGAGTGCTCCATTCTTCCAGAAAATGACAGCACTCGAACCGTAGATTTTTTCTGGAAACACTATAAGGGTTTTCCCAGAATAATATACCATATCTTATTCTCGACACAGTCAGAGCATAGTAAAACATTCGAAGTAGTCCCTGAGAGCATGTCGGTCTGAGAGCGTGGAACTACCTAGTAACAGATCGTACATCATTCTGAGCTCTATTGATATGGTTGATAGTACGAGTGCTATTTTAACATTCGACTTTGAAAAACTATCATAAGGAATGATTAAACGGTGTTTCTGTGGAGTTCGAGCGGTAAAAGTATGTTCTCAAAGATTTTTGACTCCGCGAAGAATATTTCATACAGGATCAAAACAAATATAAGAAAAATAAATTGAAGAACATAAACTAAACTTAATTCTCACCTAAATTATTATTATTATTAGTGTGAAGGAAACAAAAATACAAATTAAAAGGTGCCTCGGGTGCCTCAATCCCATTCTTATTGACGAGGTTTTTTTTTATTTCTCGGGTTTAACGAAGCATTTTATGAATTTCTAAGAAGTTTAAATGTTTTCGATTTAAGAATATACTTCAGCCGACATGATATTCGTTTGTCAAAATTCATACGGAATACGTATTCAATTAAATTCCCTAGAAATACAGTGCCCGCTTTGTTATTCGGATGATTCAGAGACAATATGACAGATGTCCACTTCGTAATCCAGATGGATTTTTTGAATTTGTTTAACGTTTCGAAAAGATAATACAAGGTTTTTTTTTGTAGAATCAGAATAAACGTTTCAAAGAAGCTTAAAAAGACATAATTAGAGAATTCTATGCTATTATACTTAATTTATTATAGAAAACATTATAGGATAATTTATTCATTTGCATTGCTGAACACACGGATTACGCCGATCCGGAATAGAGTGCGGGCACTGTATTTACAATCCTTGGTCCGTTGGGTCTTGGGAGAATGAGATTTCTGACTCGAATCTCACAGTTATGAGTTCAAGTTCCGCCCAGTGCAAACAACGGAATTTTAGAAAAAGTCATTTTCACTGTGATGAAACATAATAAAATACACCGCCTCTGCCCAAAAAATCTGGGAACATAGAAGAAAGCATTCACACTGCGGGAAATCGCTCCTGGGCATAGAGGATTCTTCCATCACTGAATATAACGGATATATAACATGATTACATTGTAACAAGTATTCCGATACGATTAATAAAAAATATCACAGTAAAAATGTCTTTTTCTGGACATTCAGATATTTGTACCGGGCAGGACTCGAACTCACAACTGTGAGAGTCGAGTTAGAGATCTCATCCGCCCAAAACGGTCTTGTGAATTGTGCCACTGAGATCCTCATCCGAGGATTGGTTGATTCGAGTGTTGGATTTTAGTTACAACAGTATTCAAAAATTGTTTATGTTAAACTCGAAAAAGGGAGGGCACTCAATGGGTCAAGTGGTAGAGTACTCGCTTTATGATGCAAGTATCCTTGGTTCGAATCCTCCTTTATGCCACCAGGATTTTTTTTCTAAAGTTAAGGTATTCGAATAGCATTCAGTGAGCTTCACTGCACTTCATTTCACGAGGCATGGGACACTGACGACCTCGTACCGTATAAGAAAAATAATAATGGATGTCCCGAACTCCTGTTCCGGGATGACTTAGTTTTTTTTTATGGAATGTTGAGCTAGAATTATTATTATTATTATTATAAAACGCGAAAAAAAGTAATATAATAAAGAAAAAAACTGAACGAGGGCAGACTCGAACCCGGGATGCTTCCGCAAAGTGTCCTGTGCTAGACCACTGCACCACGGCTTTTTGTTCTGGCGTACGGATATTCTTTGTCTTGCATAAAGTGTCATTTTTCATCTTTGATAGTGTTTTTTTTTAAGTAGTTAACCAAAGTTCGAACTTTTTCTTGTATAACACTCTTCAACAGATTTTTCAAAATGTGATAGCTCCAATATTCCCTTGGTATTGAACCGAGGACCTCGTATCGAAAAGAAATGCAAGCTACCGAAACCGTTTCCTCATGTGTCTCAAAACATTTCTCTAGTAATCGACAAGGGTTTCTCCATATGATTCACCCCTTTGAAAATAATTAAAAATAAAGAAGTATAATTTTGAATAGAGTTTACTATTATATTGAACAAAACAAATTATTTTAATATTGACTGTTCGTGAGCAGATCAATAAATAAAGTGTTTTGAGTGAATATAATTTCTGAGAATATCTTTATGATTTCATGGTACATGCGAGAGAGTTTTTCAAACAACTTCCAATTGAATTTCTCAAATTTCATGTATCCAATATTTCTGCAGTGATCACGAAATTGTGCTCAAGATGAAACTTTTGCCAAAGAATTTTGTCGTGTGTATTGAAGAGTAAACAGCATGGGTTATCACCTGGGTGGCCGCGTGTCTGGAATATTACGTCCACTTGAGAAGGAATTGCTGGCACTTAAATTGAAATAGTGCTCTTCAAATGCAATAGGAAGAGTCTCTGAATTGTCAATGAAGTCATTTTGTGAGATATTGAGTATAGGTTGAACAGGAATAGCTTTACGGCGAATTTTGACTTCAACCGGTGGAAGAATAGCCAAAGTGTAGAAGATAAATATCAAAGTTGATGCTATAAGTCCGAAAAAGCCCAATTTTCTGTGTAGAAACCTCAATCTAACTCGCCTTAGCATATCAATGGGATTTAATTTGGTTTTTTGGGCATTATAGTCTCCTTGATTTTTTTTGGCGGGAAGTAATCTTTCAGCACGACAACGTGAGTGTTGTTTTTTTTTGTAATTCCGAAAAAAAAATTGTAGCACAGCAAGAGCTTGTATAGAACTAATCTGTACAATTTTCTACAGTCAATTAAATGTTGAAGGAAATAGAGATAATTTGTATCGCCAGTGATGATTAGGGAAGCCGTGAAACGCCACTTTTTACACTAATACACACAATTTTTTTTTCTTTATTTTTACACACTTTTCCCCCAAATGCGCACAAAGCACATTTTCACAGTAACTATATATATATCACATTAAAGTTGCAGAGCTTTTTTTCCCATTGAACGCCCTCAGCACAATTGGTGATTGAGATTGTTGGCGACTGATAAGATGATATGCGCTATGGGGCTTGCAAATAATTGGTTTTAAGAGAAAAATCCATTTTCTGGTCTTTCGCGGAATTTTCAACCATTCGCCCAGAGTGTGTTGCGATAACTGAATAATTAAATTATGTGCCTCTAGTGCCGAACCGCGCTGATCGCCGCTCGTGTAGCTTTTATTCCATCTCTTCATTTTATATTGATTGCTAGTTATGTGTATGCTGTTGAACGGACACCACTGACTGCTGATCCCCAGTGCCATTTCAGTGCCACTGGTCAAGATTGGAGGAGACACCACAAAAAAAGAGTTAATGTGGCAATTTATCAAAAAACGGCCCATAATGTTATGAAGAAATTGTGTTGATGGGGAAGCGTCTTGAGCAATTATTGAGCTCGCAAAAATAAAATCAACAAAAAAAATTAAATTGCTTTCACAAAATCTTTGCACAAGGAAATAGCATTTGAGATTTTGTAGAATGTGTTATGTCTGTCTGGCGAAAAGATATGAAATTTGAGATTTGGGACCTTGATTGTGACACCAATGAAGAAGCTGCATGCTAAAAGCTCTTAGTCAAACGGGTACTATTATAAATGAATTACGAGCTTTAAAATTCAATAATAAGAAGCGATGAAGTGGCTTCGTCATTGCAAATTAGAAAAACATTCACTCATTTATTTCTCAAAATTCTAAAAGAGCGATATGCAAAATCCATAAGCATTTTTCACTTAACATACTGATCAATCACTTTCAGTTAGTGATTTTAACTTAAGAGAACCCTCATAAAAGTCAAGTAATAAAACTTACTTTTTTCGTATGTAATTTGTAAAGAGTTAATTTATAGTTTTGTGCAGTATTGGCATAATTATTTCAAAGATAAATAACGTTAGAGGACTGTAGGCATACCTCCCAATTCTGAGATAAAGAAGCCTAAAGATTTAACTTAAATTGAAATTCTAATTTTTTCCTCTTTTCAAAGAAAAAAATTGTTGAGTATCCTACCAACCGCGGTCTGTCATTTGACGAGTGCGCTAGGAAAAATCACCAAAAACGGTCGGTGGGTTACCTTTTAAGAACGAGTGGGATACCGGTGTTCCAAAAACAAAAAAAAATTTTTTTGACTGTTCTGTAAATAGTCCGAAAAAGTTTCTATTTTTAGGACACCGGTGTCCCATTCGTCCTTAACACTAAACCGTCGTTGGTCGTTTTTCCTAGCGCGCTGGGTCAAATAACAGACCCCGGTAGAGTAGGATACTCACCAAATTTTTCTTAGAAAAGAAAAGAAAATTAAAATTTAAACACTGAAAAATATATTAGGGTAAGTGTGCCAAATTCCGGCCAGCTTGTAATTTCGGCCACCTTTTTTGTTCCTCGAATTTCCATGAACTTTTAGATTTTACGTACTCTAGAGATTATACAATGCAAAAGAATAACAAAAAGTGTAGCTTCGACAAACGAGATGACGTGAAAAAGATATTGGAAGAATTCGCGAAGGGCAAGGAACTATGAGAATAAGGGTTGCCGAAATAGGGCACCAAAGCCATGTCTATATTTTTATTCATTTTAAAACGTATTAAGAATAATTTTAGAGTAAATAAAGACGGTAAACTCTTTACAAGGTTCCAAGCAACACTCTTTCAGAAGAAAGAATAAAAAAAAATCAATTTGAATTTAAAATATTACATTTCAAACTTAAGACTTTGACGCTTGCATGCAATTATGCCGAAATTTGGCACACTTATCCTACATGCAAATTTTAAGAAATTCATAAAGTTTGATAGCGTCATTGTACCGTTTCAAAATGTGTTAATTTAAAAAAAAAAGTTTTTAAAACTGTCAATTTGACCGGGTCTTGGTAGGCTTAGTGTGTTAAAGGGTTAAAAGAACCGAATTAGGGAGAATGTAGTGTACGTAAACTGATCTTGAAGTTAAAACAGCTCTTGAAGAATAAAAATAAATATTGTTACCTGAGTAACTTGTTACATTGAGCATTTTAATATAGATATTTGCCCTAAGAATACTTCTTATCTCTTCATTTTACAAGAATCAGTACTTATTGTTCCATAATCATGATTTTACCGCTCATATTCAAAGAAATATGTACAGTAGAGGAATGTACCCTTAATTTCTATGTTACCCTTTTTTTCAATTTTTCTCATTTCCTAAAACAAAAATTCCATTTTATTAATCAAAGTTAATATAAAACTTTTAAATTAAAATAGGGTGAAAGGAACGTCTATTGACACTTTAAGAACTCGTGTCAGCACCTATTGACATCCTACTCTGTACCATTTGGGATACGAAATCTGAACATCTCTGTTTATAGTAAAAGGTATATTACAGAAAAAACGTTATTACTTATATTTTACTAGATACATTAAATAATTTTTAACATTTTGACAAAAGTGTCAATAGGGGTTCCCTCTCGAACAGACGTTCCTCCGATCCTATTCACAGTCAAACCATATTCCCCTATATAAAACGCTATGCTGTGTTACTGGACTAGAGATGAAATGGTAAGAAATATCCACTTCGGTTCTTCGATGACCCCCACTCCCCAAAAAAACATTATCTAGTGAGCTTCTTCAATTTTTTCTCAAACTTTATGCTTCCTCTCCAAGTTTTAGATAAAAATTAACTTTCTGAGTTAAATATTTGTAATTATAAGTGAATCAAAATTAAAAAAGACAATATTAACAGGATTTTAAGTGAAGACAGCTATTAAAATTTATTGTCAAACTTTAGATAAAGCAAAAAACTATTACAATTAATTATTTTTAATTAGATAATGGTATCTTGGATCTCGGCCAAAATCCCGAAAGTCAAAATCAGAAAAGGTCTAGAATTCCGAAAGGTAAAATATCGAAAAGGCAAGAATTAAAACAGGGTTAAAATCCCGAATGATCCGAAATCTCGAAAAATTAAAATTTAGAAAATTATTAGTTTTGCTTGTTGAGACCTAAGCGATTTTTTTTAGCTTTTCGGGCTTTTGGAATTCGGGATTATGGTTACTGCCGTGTTATCTCGTACTTTCTCCGTATCAACAAAAAAAGTCGCACCATTTGAGGAAAAATTGGTGATTAAGAAATGGTTTTAAAAAATGTTTCTATTATTGGTAAATATTTTATGTGTGAACTACCCGCCATGTTCAAGGATAATATTGGGGTCCTGCCGCGATGGTAACTTGAGGAAAAAATGTGTTAAAATTATCTTTTTTCGCATTTTATCAACGAACTCTGGTACTTATTTTATTATTGAAAATTTAAAAAAGAATTGTTCTTAGACAAGAACTAGAGGGGTGGGCGAAAAATGAAGGACATGTTAACAATCCTAGAGCTTATAATGCGGGGATCCTTCGAACATTACAAGTTAACACCTTTCGTCATTAAGCACCTATAAAATAAAATATGGTAAATAAAATACGGATAATGAGACATTTCTAAAGCTTGTTCCGTTTTGACTCTGGAAGTTGCTCGCTAACGCTAAGACGGCGGTGGCCTCTATAACTCAAATATTTAATTCTAAAACTGTGTATCTCTGAAATATTCTTTCAGTGGCACTAACTTAAAAGCAGTTATGTGTCAAATTGAAGTTGAATTAATAATGATGACTAAATAAAAATATTAATAAAAAAAAATGCCGCGGACGTGGTTTTACGTATAACCTCTGTAGGGGGTGTTCCACAGTGCTCTTTAGGGAGTGAGTGCCGTGTTTTAATTGAATTTAAATCTTTCTGTATACTTCATGCGAGCAACCCATACACACTATGACGAAAGGTTGTTTCTTATGAGTTCAGTTTTGGACTTAGAATGTAATCCGCGCTCGGAGGAGTGAATAAGCTTGCTGCTCCTATCTTTAACAATATGTCTTTTTATTTGCAACTAATTCAAGTGAAAAATAATTTGTTAAACGTAGGCTATAAAAACGTGAGCTAACTCGGAGTGCATGCAAATTCGATTTAGAGCTGAAGTTGGGAGACGCCATTCAGTTATCTTGAATCAAATTCGTGAAATTATACAAATTTTGTATTTAAACCAAAATATCAAGGATTGGATATTAAAACGATTTTAAACTTTTATAGCTCAAACTCTTTTTCGAAGGCACAATGTTGAGTTAGTTCATTGCCTCTGTATAAAATCCCATGTTAACCGATCAGTGAAAAAAAAATTCGTTCGTGATATTTAAGAAAAATAAATTCCTTTAATCTAAGAACAAATTCAATATTGCAAAATTATGGTATTTGAGGTATAGCACAATAACCAATCAAGTTGCGTGTAGATATACAATCAATAACACAGCAAGACACCTTCAAAAGGTGATTTCACACACATACAGGTAATTTATGGAGTATTGATAATCGATAAGCAAGTGCTATCTCAAACACGTAAAATACCAGTCTCACCATTCTTCCTTCAAACTAAATATTGAGTGGTTGACTCGAGTGAAAAGCACTGCAATTGACACGTTTTTCAATGGAAATTGATTTGTGAGGAAGTGATAAATCTCGTGAATCTTCATTTACGTCATGTTTCTCTGTCGGTATCAATTGAGTGAGAATATTTGCTAAATGAAAACAAATCTCTCTACGCATATTTTCGACACAGCATCTCTCATGCTTAAAGGCAATTACTTTCAATTTTTAATTCGGTAGCTCTTTAAAATTTACTGAGTTCTCATGCTTCGAACTATCACAGTTGAAGGTGTAATTCGCTGTTAACACAGAAGGTTTTATTAGGCTACTGCTCTCCATTGCTTATTAACTCATTTATTGACTATCATCTTGACCTTCTGACCTCGACCTATCAGAGACAATTTTGAGCATTAATAAATATATAACGATTTTCATTAATTCCTTTCATTTATAAATCAGAGGCATTTTCCTTCAATATAATACTTTTATAAAGTTCTCTACCTGATACTGGACATGGCTATTTCAACACTTTTTTCCAAAATGATTAAATTTTGACCTAGAAAACCAAAAATAGCAGTCATATAAACACTATCAGTGTTTCTTGTAATGCCAGAGTGATACAGAGAAAGATACGATTATTGAGTTGAAAACTACTTGTTTATATGGCTTTAGTCACTTTTGGCCTCACTTACGTCACATTAAACGTGTAATGATTCTCAAGAAATCACTTTTTTACGCTAAAACATTAGTTGAACTAATGAAGATGAGCTTTTAGCTATCAATTACGATTGTTGATTAAACAATATTAAGTGAAGTAATACAAAACCTCATTAGAAATTGAACAACAACACACCCACTTTATAAAAATATAAAGAAAAGTAAACAAATACTAGTTTTTTTAGGTCTTTTTAAAATTTTTGATTTACGATTCTATAAACAAAATATTTATTAATTGATTTATTCTTGGAATATTTGATAACTTACTTCTGATTTTTAATGTTTTTTGTAAGCCGTTTTTGCATCAGATAAACAAGCAAATATTTAAAATAACTACACTGAGAAAAAGAGGGTGCGATTAACTTTTTTTCCTCATAACTTTAACACTTTTTAGGTGTAAAAATATATCAACATTTTTGAATGTTAATTTTACACCTTCTTAAGGGTAAAATTAACATGAAAAAGGGTAACTTTAACCCAAAATACACCTAAAAATGGTAATATTTTTAATGTAATGCACACAAAAAAATTTTGACTCTAAATTTAAGAATATATAAGATCCTGGGAACTTAAATTGGACGTGAATCCCCGAGGCGTTTAAGTTTAGAAGCTCTGAGCGAAAGAAATGGGCTAGAATCCCTAGCTCTTTCAAGTTAAGAGGTCGGGAACTTAAGTTCAGCATTAGCTGGAAAATGAAAAATGTCTACAGATTTGCAAATTGCAACTAAAAACTGAATGATCAAGGATTTAGAATTAGGGCACTAGCATTCACTGAATGGGATTTGAAATTAAATTCCTGGGTGTTTCTGTTTAAGAATTTTCCATTTTTCTGTGTGTGGTAATATTTACACCGATTTGGGATCAATACTCCAGGTAAAATTAACATTTCCGGAATGTTATTTTAACTTTTTCGGATTTCTCTCAGTGTAGTAATGAGCCTAGATGAGCTTATTGTAGGTGGGATTCTTTCGTGTGGAGTCGAGATATGTTATGGAAGCGCCTCTAGCGTTGATTCTATGAAGTCTAAATGTTCTAGAAAGTTGTAGTATTTTATGTTACATTTCATTTGCACCCTTAATCACCATATTCAATCAAATAGAATGTGATAGAACTGTGAGAACTGTGAGTATTGTGACATAACCTTTCTCAAATTGGTGATTTAGAGTTGACTTTATTAAGAGTTCCTGTGAAGATGTTCTTTAGATTTTACCGGCGAAATTACTATACAAATTGGTAAACATAGATTTGATATAATTACTACTTATCATTATCATTTATCATTAATTAAGAAATATTGCTCTCAAGTATACTCTCACTTGAAGTGTCACGTGGTAAACGCCTGATTAAGGAAAAGAAAGGTCAAATTAAGGGGTTACGTTGATCATGGAAGCTGAAAAACAACATATTTTATTTAAAAATTTTTTTAACATGAAAAAAGAGATGGCAAAATGGCAAAGCATCCTATAGCTCTGCGGAATGCTCGAACTAACGATATAGAGCTCTCCGTGAATTAGTTTTTCACATAGGCTTTTGGTGCTGACTGGTCCGCTAGCAATTAAATTCATTCAAAAATTATAAAAGCATTTCAAAAGTAAAAATTGATAACTAAATAATCATTTTAGAATATTTTGGCATGAGTGACAAGCATACGGACAAACAAAAAATGTAAACATGAGAAAGATAAGTCATTTACGCGGATATTAACCGATTCATTAGAGGAAAGTATTCTACCTTCAAACGTTCATGCCTTTGAATAATGTGAATTTTCTTCTATTTTTCCCAAGGGACTGGCTCATTTCTATTAATTATTAGTTAGCTTATTTTCAATTATTGATAATTACGTGATAATTATATCTATGTCTCTTAGGAAAACCAAAATAAAATTCATATTATTCGAAGGCATGAACGTTCGAAGTACTTTTCCCCTACTAATTTCAAGACCTTTCCAAAAAAACCAAATTTAACCAAATCGACTGAAAAATAGGCTCTCCAAAGTAGTAAAAACTTCAACCTTCAAAAATTCATGATGGTGTTTTTTGGATCATAGGTATATTTAGACTAAATCACTCCTTGGAAATTACAAGGGGCCAACTCACTTTTTGGCGCTTTTGAGGTTTTAATGCACTCCGACAGAGAATTTAATAAAATTTCAGATGATATGAGTCAATAAATTTCGTTATTAGAAAAGTTTTTCAAAATTTTACTCTTTATGATTGCTTGCGCGGTTTTGTTTGAAGTCAAGAGGCACAAAATAGATTTATCGTTTAAATTTTTGTGAAACAAGGGACTAACTCAAGCAATTTGTAATTTCCAAGGAGCGAAATGTTCGTCTGGACTACCTCCAAAACATTTTCTAAAGTGAAAAAATCGATGACCCGTTTTCTAAATAAACAAAAAAACATGATTTTGGAGGGAAATCAGAGGACTGGATTTAAAATAAAAATTGTAATAATGTTCGTTGGGTCGACTTATGCGGGGTCCCTCGAAGATCTGAAGTTCGTATCTCTTACCGTTTGGCTTCTAGTTGGGTTACAAGTTTAGGTACAGAAAAAAAAAGAATATTTAAAAAAGATATGTAATTTATGGGTACTTAACCGATTCATTACCGATTATGACCAATGCAGTTGGATTGTAAATTTCAAGACCTTTCCAAGAAATCCAAATTTAACCAAATCGGTTGAAAAATAGGCCCTTTCTAAAGTAGTTAACTTTGTCCTTCAAAAATTCAGGATGGCGATTTCTTTAGGTCAGAGGTAACTTTGGACGAAATGTTCACCTGGATCATCTCAAATAAATGGCGCCCCTTTCTAAATTGCCCTACATCTTCTAAATAAATTATCAAATTCTGACAATTAGAACCGGAGCTGGGCGTTAATAAATTTCGTTTGTTTCTTATAGTTTGTGTATTAGGGGGTCAGGAAGGTTAAGTTTTTTTATCGAAAGCTCCGAAAGCTTTAAAGCCCATCTCTTATACACAATAGTTAATTTTTGTTCATGCTGTACGCTTTAATCTATGTACGTTAATGTGTTCGTAATAAATAATTTAGAACAATTTATATAAAAATACATATTTAATATGATATGTATTAATGTTTTGTGGTTTTTGCGGTAATTAAATTGAGTCAGAAAATTACGAAAGAAATAAACGATTATAGTGTTTATCAACTACAAAAGATCAGTGACCTATCAAGCAAAATTCATAAAATTAGAATTGCCAAAAATATCAGTGATGATAAGGAACCACACTATGTGGTTAGTGAGAGTGAAAATTTTCCCTTATTAATATTAATGTTGATGCTATATGCATTTATTACTTCAATTGACTCACAGTTGAGAGGTTTGTTAATTTGAACAGTGGAATTTTTTTTCTCTCTGTCGGATCACTCTCGCTCTTGAAAACGAATTACAATCAAGCAAATTGTTTTTGATAATGCCAGAGCACGATTCTCAAGCGAAACAGTCCAACTCCAGCAGCGAAGTGTCAGTGATCCAGAAAGGTTCTCAGTCGCAATCAGATAGTGAGAGGAATTTCTACAGAACGGAGGCTGAAAAGTGCATGGAAATGGAGAAAAGTGGAGCAGTGAGTCTTTCTGTGGATAGTTTTGGGGTCATGAAGGATCCTGTGACGAAAAAGGAGGAAACTGTGTGGCTCTACACGTGGAAAAATTCAGTTAGTCGCGTTGCAGTAAAGGTGAGAGCTACGTGCTATAAGAATTCTAATTAACATTGCAATCACATTTAATCGTAAAAGAGATATCATAAGTACGAAATAGAATGTTCTTGAGGCGTTAATTTTATTTTATTGGCGTATTTTTGATAAATGGGAAAATTAGTGTTTAATTATCTTTTATTTTTCAAATGTTTCTGAAACTTTCGAAAGCTTTCTTTTGGGATTTTATTAATGGAATCTGAAGGATTAAGGATTACGAAAACCATTTTTATGTTTAAGAAATCAGCTAAATTGAAACACAATTGCAGTGACATAGGCCATTTACTTTACTATTAAAAGCTTTTTTATTTAACGTAGATACGAATTATTGTCTCATTTTCCACTATTTTTCAACTTTATAAAATTAGGTAAAATTGAAAGGAGGGATGAATACACGTTGTTTATGAGTGAATTTTGAACCACTAGAACTTACTAAATAAAATTTGCAATTTAAAAAAAAATCCTGAAAAAGAAGTTTGAACCTCTGTATCTTAGGCAATCGCTTAAGCTATATCGGATCACAATTGTATTCTAAATAGGTCTTAACATTAGCTACAACATACTTAAATTTCAGCTAAATCGGGTGAGATTTAGGTTTTAAGTTATTCAGAATGGCGGACAGAGACGTCAAATCAAAATGGCGAAAACTCCATCTTACAGATTTCGAATATTTTATCTTAAATTCTCAAATAATTGGAAATTTTTTTATTCAAAAAAGCTAATAAAGCTTGAGAAAAAAAACGTCATATGCCATCATAATAACAATAACAGATAAATCATGCGTTCCTAAGAAAAAAAAAGATGAAAAAAAATTGAGTGAAAAAATTCAACAAAATCGAAATAAATATTCTAGTCAGATAAATTTAGAATATATTTAAGCAACTTACTGCTCTAAATCCTTTTTTTTGGAATTAAACTTCCAATTGATACGGCAGCTTGGTTGCTTGATAATATTCAAGAAATCCTGTAAAATGTTTAGCAAAAACGGGAAAATCTTCAAAAACGTTCAGTGAATTTCAACTAACCAAAGTTAGTTTTATTAAATTTTCAAAATTTAATAGAACAAATAGAACACTCTTGCCAGTTGATACGTAAGTGATCCAGGGATCCAGCCCTCATTTAACTTGCATTTAATGTAAAATTTACCTACTTTAGGGAAATTTTGGGAAATTTTTAGCTCAACTTTTAAATCAGGAAAATTTCATGAAATCCAAATTAATTTTCTTAAACGTCAGTAAGACATATTTGTCTTGTCCTGCCCTACTTTACACTCTTCTTCTTCTTTTGAACATCACAACAAATTAAATCTAATTACAGTAGATTTCCTCAAATTTGAACAATATTTTCAAAAACGCAACGGAATTAATATGAAATTCACTTTCCCTAAATTAAGATAAATAACTTTAGAGAGTATATCAATAAAGTTTATTTTGAAATAAATGGAATTTGTTGCAGAAATTACTATAATACGATAATATTGAGAAAAGATCAAATAAAAATGGTTCTACTTCATACTTCACGGAAAACTTTCTTGACTTAACCTGAAATTTTACATTTTGAACTCAACCGTCCTTCAAATTTGAGGAACTCGACTGTATACGTAAATTCAATTTCGAGAAGAAAGTTAGAAGAAGAAGTTTAGCCATATGTCTTAACTTCTTGAATTCCTCATCATGCAAAAGTTTTCGGAAAATTTTGATTGAAGATTGGGGATTAAAGTCAAATGTTCCATAGAATTTTTAAAAGTAGAGGAAAGCACGCTACCTTCGAATGGCTCAAGCTTCAAACAACTCAGCCAAAAATAGCCCAACAAAGGAAAAAAAACCATCATTAGTAAAAGTAAAAGGATCAAATTGATCCAAATTTGATCCTTTTGCAAACGTTTAGATCAAATTTCGAACTCTGAATGCACATTTATCATAACACCATGATTATATACAGCCCCATTTTGTACTTAAAATTGTACAGGGACATGAACTTATAAGTAAATTAAAAAAAAAAAATAGAACAAGTTAATTTGATCCATCCTTTGCAAAAGGATCAATTTGATCCTTTTATTTTTATCAGTGATCTTTTTGCTATTTCTCACTTCGCACAAAATCATGCAAAGTTCGTTCTTGAAGTAAATGCTCGGAAAGTTTGACATTACACCGATTTTGATAATATTTTCCTTCATTTGCTTTCTTGATTTGAATTCTAATTGGCAAATTCTTTTCTTAGACGGTTACGCAATATAAATAAATAAAATTTGAATGAATTTATTATGAAGAATATAAATTCAGTGAGCGTTAAGACGCGTGGTTGATTGCATCTACCTGCGCCCTTTTAAGGTACAATTTATTTTTCTTCTGCTCATGATTATGAACAATTTATCTCCAGTATTCACCGAGAAAAATGTGGATGGTAAAATTTACCATCCTCCATACAAAATTCTAATGGCCGGATAGTAAAAAAGTCACCCAGCAAACGCGATATTAAATCGGACTGTCAAAAATTGTAGAATCTATTGCATGGATAGTAAATTCTAATAGTCGGATGGTAAATTCTAATATCCCCGGATATTAGAATTTACTAGCCGGATGGTAAATTTCACTGGCAGGATAGTAAATTTTACTAGCCGGATATTAGAATGAAAAATGTCGGAAAAATTAATTTTTCCTTATTTTCATTGATTTTTGGCCATCGTTTGAGGGCTTGGGGCTCTTCCTGGATGACATTCTCTGTATTTTAAGCCATTTTGGTGCGTGAAAATTGACGACTGCGCCGAGATTTGAACACGCGACCTTTGTGATGACAGTCCAGCATCTTCCAGCTGCGCCACGAATTGCTATAATGTATTCAAAGCATATCGGGAACCGTTGCATCGGCACCCACGATATTCCAAAATGACATTCTAACAGCAGGATGGCAAATTTTACTGGCTTGGATAGTAATTTCAATCCAAATTACTATCCTCCGTTAAAATTTACTGTTTTCCGGTTAAATTCTAACATCTAATATGCGGCCAGTAAAATTTACTACCCAGATATTAGAATCTAAGAGAGGTCAAGGTAAAATCTAAAGGAGGATAGTAGATTTTACCATCCGGCTTTTAGAATTTACTATCCATAGGATAGTAAATTTTAAAATGTCAAGATGGTAGATTCTAAAGGAAAGTTTCTATGGAGGATGTTATTTTCTACTATCTTTTGAGACAGTAGAATTTAAAGACACGATTTGTAGAAAATACCATCCAAATTTTTCTCGGTGTTTCTAGCTCATTTTCTGATTGGGTTATAAAATTCCCGCAAAAAATGATACAACCTTTTAATCTTATTAGAAAGTTTTGGTTTGTCTTCATAATGATTTTTCCTAAAGCAGTCTAGAGGTTTAGCCCAGTTCCCGAAGATCTTAAAATCCTATATTGCAACCGATTTTATTAATTTTTAATAATTTTGACTGAAAAAAAATCTTGACTGATAAGAAATTAGAGAAGTTAAGCCCTATGGCTAAGCCAGGCTCGAAACTCGTATAACGCCAAAAATAAATTAAAATAGAAGAAAATAAATTAAAAAAAAACAAACAAGATTCAAAAGCTCCTAAACGAAAGGCAATGTTAATGAAAATTTCACACAACTTTGAAACCCTTAATTGGCGAGTTACCTTCCTCTAAAAGGTGATCAGTTACAGCGCCACAATTCAAGCCATCGAAGTGCCTGACAAGAATGGAGTGATCCAGGATGTTGTAATGGGATTTGACTCATTGGAAGGGTACTTCAATCCCCTGAATCCCTATTTTGGAGCAACTGTGGGCAGAGTGGCCAACAGAATAGCCAATGGAAAATTCTCTCTGGATGGCAAGGACTATCAAGTTGCGAAGAATTGGAATGGCAAGCACCATCTTCACGGAGGAATTGTGGGATTTGACAAATTCAATTGGACTGGCTTTGTTGATGGAAATGCCCTTGTTTTCAGTCACTTCTCACCCGATGGCTTCGAGGGCTATCCAGGCGACCTCATGGTTCAAGTTCGTTACGAACTGACCGAAGATGATGCCTTGAAGATTAATTTCTCTGCCACTACGTCCAAATTGACGCCAGTCAATCTCACTAATCACTCCTACTTCAATCTGGGCGGACATGATTCAGGGAATGAAGAGATTTACAGGCATCTCGTATCTATCAATGCCGATCGTATCACAGAGACCGATACTGAGTCTATTCCGACAGGAAAACTCTCCCAAGTGGGAGGAACAGCCTTCGATCTGAGGACTGAGAAGTCTCTCGGAGTAGCCTTCAAGGCTACTGCCGCAAATGGATATGATGACAATTTTTGCGTGACGAAATTCCATGGAGAGGGAGTGTCATTTGTGGCAAGAGCTCTTCATCCGACTTCCGGGCGCTTCCTAGAGGTCTACAGTGACCAGCCGGGAGTGCAGTTCTACACGGCTAATTTCTTGCCCGATCCCCAGGTGTCTTCCTCACCGAAATTGCATGGAAAAGGCGGAGGATTGTATGAGAAACACGGATCATTCTGCTTCAAGACGCAAAAGTATCCAGATGCTGTAAATCACGTGAGTAGCTTAAAGCTTTGATTCTAACGATATTTAATAAATTAAAAAAGAAACATAATAATAAAAATAATTCCAGAACACTAAGATTTAGCTCACCTTAAAGGCACTTTGATCAATTTCTCCCAGGAAAAGCACTTTTACTACCTTGAAAAGTCTTTTTTTTACTCTTGAACTTTTCAAAAGCCCTAAAATCATTCAATTAGATTTAAAAAATAAATTTATGGTGATGCTTTTTAAAGAAACCTCGTGCAAAATCTGATTAAACTCAGCTAAAACGTTAAATGAATTTTTAAGAGGAATTTGACAAAGCTTTTGATTCATTTTTCTCAAAGAAAGTTTCAATCTCGTCTCAGAAGAGCTTTTAGGGACTTCCTCAAGCTTTCCACATCTGCAAAAAATAATCAAAATCGGTTTAGCGTTGAGCCTTTTTCGAGTTTTTTTTTAAGAAAACACAGAAAAGCTTTTGAGATTCAAAGAGACGATTTTCCATTTAAATTTTGATAAATTTCCCGGCATTTTATTCAAGGAAAAGTCTTCTTTGTGTCTTTAGCGAGCTTTTGGCTTAAAAACCACCAGATTCAATCGTTAAGATTGGACTTTAAAATAGGTTTAAAAAAAAACAAACATCTCTATCGAAGTTTCCACGCAGAAAATTCAATTTGGAAATTGCTTAAAGAATTTTTGATCCATTTTGCTAATATTTACTTTTTGAAAAACCAATGAAAAGTTTGTCAACAATTCGAGTGACTGAAAATAATCATACAGTAGACTCTCACTCAATCGGCTCTTTTTCAATCGGGCGACAAGTTTTGTTGACAATTTTCACGTTTAATTATGAAGCTAATTCGCTCAAATTCGCTGTAGTTCTTCCTATTTTATCGTGATTCTTTATAATTGAGCGCTTTTTGTGGAATTTACAAAGGCTTTGACGCCCAAATCTATTGATAAACCGGATGACATTTTGCCCCAACTGCCCAATTGAGAGAGAGTCTACTGTAAAGACATCTCGACTGAAGTATATCATTAAGTGAAAATTAATTTTACACAGATTTCTCCGAGAAAACCTATTGAATTTTCCTTGTCTCTGTTGGGAATTTTCTATGAATCTTCCCAGACTTTTATCTACAAATTTTACTATTTTCACTTGAGTATTCGACATTCTATATAATTTTTTTCTAATAAAAATATCTCAACTGAAGTATATTCTTAAGTGAAAAATTATTTTCTATGAATTTTTCTATGAAATTAAATAAATTTTCCAGAGACAAGCTAGTGAATCTTTCATACCTACTCCGTAGGAAATTTCCTAAAGAAGAAACTTTGGAAAATCCGGAAAAGCGAAGGGAATATTTCCCATGTAAATCCTCGGGGACCTTCTTAAGAAATTTCCATAGTTAACCAAGGACATTTCAATACTGATTCCACCTAAATTCCTATGGTAGAAAATGTTTGTAGAATAACTAAGGGAAAATTCTCGAAGTCAGCATAGAATGTTCTGTAGGAAAGTCCAGGGAATTATTTAAGAAATTTCCTGAGAAAATTTCTATCTTGGGAAATACCTGCGATCTCCTTAGCCAATTTCTTTCTCTAAGCGAGGTAATTTCTCTAGCGATTTAACGTATTCCCATGGGTACAATCTTCGAGGATTTCTATGACAAAATTCCTTACACAAATAATGAAATTTCTTTTGAAAATTCTAAGGAATATCAGAGGAAATAATTAATGGAAAATTCTCAAGAAATTCTTTGGGAATATCGTTGGAATTCTAATTACGAAAATTCGAACAGAATTTTCTGTGATCTTGCCGGGAAATTCCCACATCCCAAAAGGATAATTTCTTCAGTTATTCCCCTCAAATTTCCAATAAGGGAATTCTTGGTATTTGGGGGGAAAATCACTGCGGAAACATTGATATTTCTGGGGAAAATCCCAAGAAATTTCAGAGGAAATAACCCATTGAAATTTCTCTAGGAATTGTCTTGGAATTCCCTAAGAAAACTAACGAATTTTCCAAGACTGAAAATTCATAAAGAATTACTTGTGATTTCCTTCGGGAATTTTCACAGCTCTATAGGATAATTTCTCAAGATATTCCCAACTTGGAAAGTGTTCGAGAATTTTGTGTGAAAATTCACTGGGTACATGGTGAAATTTTCCCAAAGAATCAATAGAGAAATTTCACCTGGGATGCTTTTTTATAGGGTTGCTTTGGAAGAACTCAGGAAATTACTCCTGATACTGAAGCTTCATTCGCGTACAAGTTTATCACTAATTAGGGTAAAGTGTATAATTTGGAATTAGTGTTACAAGTTGGACAATTCGCCGGTAAAAGTTGGACATGGCTTTTTTCTTGATAAATATAGTACAAAATTTGTTTTGAAGCACAAGGAACCAAATTATAAAACTAAAGCATTAAAAATATACAAATAAAAATGAAGTACAAAATTTATCAAGACAAAAAGCGCTGTCCAAATTGTACCATTGTCCAACTTGTACCACTGTCCAACTTGTACCACTTTACCCTACTGTACTTATTTTATTTTTTGGCCGCCAATAATAATTACTTACGAATGAATAAATTGAATAAGAACAATTTGGTTCAAAAGGCTACAATTGCAATAACATTGAAATTAATGAGCAATTTTAACATTTTAATTTGCTGAATTCAAATTTAATTGAGCAACCATATTTTATGCTACACAGTAAAAAAAATTTACAAGGATAATCGTTGGTTTGCTTTTTTACCACGATTATTCTTGTAAATTTACACAAATTATGTATATCAACAAAACGTGTAATCTGAAAATGTGTTATTTAAATTTTATGTAATTGTAAATCGTGTAATCAACTGAGAATGATTACACAGTTTTGTATATTTTCTTACATATTTCGTGTAAAATTACACAGTTTTCAAATAAATGGTGTACAAATTACACAGTTTTCAGACAAAATGTGTACAAATTACACAAATGTGTATTACTACACACGGTTACATGTTTAATGTAAAATTTACAATGAAAATCATCGTAAAGCAGCCACAAAATTTTTACTGTGTATTTTACCATATTTTTTAAACATATTTTATTGGGCCAAGTATTAGTTTATATCAAAAAAAAAATAAGTGAAAATCTATCCATTCAAATGATTTTTAATTAAATTAAATTTACGAATTTCCAGGCCAATTTCCCTTCAACGATTCTAAAGCCAGGAGAGACCTATCAGCATCTCTGTGTCTACAAATTCGGAACTCAACTGCCCAATTGAAATCTTCCAAAAGGAGCTTCCAGACCTTCAACAAAATCCACAAAGTAATACACGCTTTTTTTATCTAATACACAGACGCACATTTTTATTATCAATTTAAATAAAAAGATTTGAATATAATCAGAGAGTTCGTAATTACATTTCGTTGGCCCATTCCTTGACGGTTTTCTCAGGAGGAAGGCGAAATCTCCATTCGTCGCGCATGAATTCGTAGACATTGAGTCCCAGATTGTACAACTCCACGGAGAATTCCTTCTCGTCATCCTTCCACTCGCGATCCATCCCTCCGAACATCTCCATTCGCAGCAGGGCAACCATCGAGGGATTGAGGTAGCGTTTGATGGCATTGAAGAGCTGCAACTTGTTCATGTTCTTCTCGACTTTTCCGCCATTTCCTGCGCTGCTGCTTTCGCTCGCGGGAGGATTCTTCTGGGCAGAAGTCACTGGAGATTGGGCTTTGAGCGTTGTCATGGTCTCGAGGACCATTTGCTTGAGGTCTCCTATCTCTTTTGCCATGGATTCCAGAGCTTGGTCCTTTGCATTGTCCTCAGTTTCCATTGGCTGCTGCTGCATGAGTTCCTCGTGGACCAGTTCAATGGTTTCCGTTGTGTCCGGACGCATGGCCTCCTGCTTGGATTTTGACTCCTTCAGCACTTCCTGGCGCGGTGTTAGGGCCACTTCGGAGAGAACAACAGCTTTCCGGGGAGTTCTCTTTGTGACACAGCCGACATTCTGCGTTGGTCCCTTCGCCCGGATGACTTTGTTGTACGTGGCATTGAGTATCGTGGGCTCCTTAACTTCCTTCATGTCCTTCTTCGGCGAAATGCGTTTGTCCTCCAGGACCTCAAATATAAAGTTCGGCTGACTGCTTGGTGCTCTGGCCACTCCGGAAATCATGAGATTCTCACCCGGCGCCACATTAATGTCCTCCTCATTGCTCTGCAGCATGTCAATGACAAAGGTATCCTGCGTCCCTTCAGCATCCTTGTCCAGCATCTCATCTGGAACATGCAGATCCACCGAATACAGCCCCTTGGCCTGAAGCTTCGCCTGAATATCATCCGAACTATCGCTCTCCAGGTCTATCACCACATCCCCGAAGCGCATCAAGGTGGGATAGGCAGTTTTCACAAGGCTGTTCTGCAGATAATTCATGAAGCAGTTCTTCTTGAAATGGCTCTGGCAGACTACTTTGTTCTTCAATTTGTCCAGGGGCAAGCTCAGGAAGTCAATTCGATTGGCGAATTTTGCCCATGTTTTGCACAATTCCATCTTTTTGGCGGGAAAATGGAAAAAGTGCATATTGGGGGAGTTGGCACTGTTATTTTCACATGTCTGAAATGCACATCGACAGCCTCCCATTGCGGAAAATTGAGAAAATTGCACAAAATTGAATTTGTAAACAACTTTTTTCACTGATGCACTGTTGACATTTCTCACTTTTCGATCCTCAAACCGCCATTTTTTCGACAATATCGTCACATTTTTCGCGCCGATATCCAACAATATATCGTTTGCACAAAAAACCGTTGAAAATCAAATTTTTGTATAAAAAGAAATTTGCAGAAATTATGTAGAAAAACTCTAAAATTTATCATTTTTGCACTAAATTGTTGTTATTGTACAAAACCTTGAATATCCAACAGATGGCGTAAGTTTTTGAAGATATTCAATTTCAAATTGAAGCGGAAAATTTGAGTAAAAAGTCAAATGATGTAAAATTCACCTCGCTCACTTTTGACACTTGTTTATTTTCCTCAGAGAAAAAAAATACGGGGGATTTTTTAAGGATATTTGGGCATTTCAGGGATCATCTGAGGTCTTCAGACATTTCCGTCTGTGTAAGGAAACACCAAGGAAATATTCAGCGGATACTGTGTGAGTACTAAAAGGAGATTTTCAGATTAATCTTGAAAGGAACATCCAGCCCCATTGTTCACCTTTGTTGGGTCCTTTTTCCCCAAAATTTCCTGCATTGTCCTTGTATTTTTTCCCATTTCGCAATCTTCATGGTCAAGGACCCATAAGCCACGTTTCATCAGCTTCCTCCGGGCTTTAGCAGAAGAAGCTAACCTCATTTGCAATAATTTACCCAGAAAAACCGGCTTGTGGGAGTTTTGGGGTAAATCTTTGGTAATTTTGGCAAATTTTCCTTCCTGGCAGCTGAACTAGATGTTTGAAAGATACTGAGCAGGATGCTCCTCGCCGGGCCGAGTCAGTCTTCGTCGTACTCTTACGCTTCACCGCGTCTGAGTAATATTTCCTCCTCCAGAACTAGTCTCAGCAGCAAGTCCACGTCAAATGAGAGGTAAAAAAAAATCCCCAATCTTCCCAAAAGATCTTAATTTCCAGAATGCAATCTTCCAGTATTCCCATTTCATCCGCCTCCAGTCGCTACAGTCTGATGAAGTCCTTCACGGTGCATCTGAACCGTGGCACAGAATTGCTCAGGCAAACTGTCCAGCGTGCCATTCTCTCCAAAGCACCTACCCCGAATAATGAGCTCAGGACTGTTGCTCCCACAAAGTATCACATTGTTCCGGATCTACGCAGAGTCAGCACGGACAGCTTGGAAGCTGAACTCTGCCATTTCAGACCCATCAGACCATATCCTGTCACACCCCAAGCCAATTGGTAAGTCTCAGGATATTTTATCTTCAAATAAATACAATCAGTCCTAATCCCATAATAAAAAATAATATAATAATTTTGTAATAAAAAATAAATAAATAAAAATTAGGCTGAAAAATTAGGCGCGCCTGAAAAATTAGAGTACCTAAAAGACCTAAGAGCACCCAAAGGGGCAACTCATTTCAAAAAATTCTGGCCAAGGAACCCGGGGACTTGGACTTTTTTCAAGGAACCCATACATTTTTCTGAATATCTGGGGAACCTGCGGAATTTACATATTTTTCAAGGTACCCAGACATTTTTCAGGAAATCTTTACATTTTTCAAGGAACTCGGGAAACCCATAATTTTTTCTAGGAACTCGGGGAAATAATATTTTTGACAGGGAATTAGGAATCCCAGACATTTTTTAGGGAACCCGGGGAACCCATCTATTTTTTCAGAAACCAGAGGTATCCATGCGAACCTAGAGAATCCACACATTTTTCAAGGAAATTAGGGGACCCATAAATTTTTCAGGGATCTCGGGGATCCAGGCATTTTTCTGGACACTTTTACATTTTTCAAGGAACCCGGGGAATCCATGCGTTTTCCAGGAAACCCGGGAACCCGGGGAACCCATAAAGTTTTCAAGAAATCCAGAGAATCCACACATTTTTTAGGAAACTCGGGGATCCAGGCATTTTTCAGGATACCTTTACATTTTTTAAGGGACCCGGGGAACCTATAAATATTTCAGAGAACCCGGGGATCCAAATCTTTTTCAGGAAACCTTTACATTTTTCAAGGAACCCGGGGACCCCATCTATTTTTTTCAGGAATCCGAGCAATCCATGCGTTTTTCAGGAAATCCGGGAACCCATAAAGTTTTCAGGGAACGCAGAGAACCCACACATTTTTCAAGGAAATTAGGGGACCCATAAATTTTTCAGGGATCCCGGGGATCCACGCATTTTTCAGGACACTTTTACATTTTTCAAGGAACCTGGGGAACCCATCTATTTTTCAGGGAACCCGGGGATCCATGCGTTTTTTTTTAGAAAACCTTTACATTTTTTAAGGAACCCGAAGAACCCATGCATTTTTCAGGGAACCCGGAGATCAAGGCATTTTTTAAGACACCTTTATATTTTTCAAGAAACCTGGGGAGCTTTTGAATTTTTCCTGGAACCGGAGATTCCACACATTTTTCAAGGAACCCGGGGAACCTATACATATTTCAGGGAACCTGGGTACCCAGATCTTCTTCAGGAAACCTTTACATTTTTCAAGAAACTCGGGGAACCCATCTATTTTTTCAGGAACCAGAGGTATACATGCGTTCTTCAGGAAACCCGGGGAACCCGTAAAGTTTTCAAGAAATACAAAGAATCCGCACATTTTTTAGGGATCCCGGGGATCCAGGCATTTTTCAGGGCGCCTTTACATTTTTTTCTGAACCCGGGGAACCTATTCATATTTCAGGGAACCTGGGGACCCAGATCTTCTTCAGGAAACCTTTACATTTTTTTAAGGAACCCAGGGAACCGATCTATATTTCCATAAACCCGAGGAATCCATGCGTTTTTTTTTAGGAAACCCGGAAAACTCACTCATTTTTCACGGAACCCGGGGAACCTATTCATATTTCAGGAAACCTGGGGACCCAGATCTTCTTCAGGACGCCTTTACATTTTGTAGGAATCCGGGGAACCCATCAATTTTTCAGAGAACCCGGGGATCCATGCGTTTTGTTTAGGAAACCTTTACATTTTTCAATGATCTCGAAGAACTCGTGCAGTTTTCAAGGAACCCGGGGATTCAGGCATTTTTCAGAACACCTTTACGTTTTTCAAGAAACCCAAGGAACCCATCCATTTTTCCAGGAACCCGAGGAATCCGTGCGTTTTTTTTAAGAAACCCGGGGAGCCCATTAAGTTTTCTAGGAACCCGGGGTCCAGGCATTGTTCAGGAAACCTTTACATTTTTTAAAGAACCAGGGGAACCCATACACTTTTTTGCGAATCCGGGATCAATTTTTTCAGGGAACTCTGGAAGCCCATAATCTTTTTTAAGAACTCGGTGAATTCCTACATTTTTCGGGGAATCCGGGGTCTAAGACATTTTTCCGGTAACCCTGGGGACCTATTCATTTTTTCGTTGAACGTACAAGGGACTCGGAGAACCAATTATGTCAAAGAACCTGGAACTCGAGCCACTCTGATTGTTTATGAGTTATTTCCTGAAGTGCCCTAAAAGTTAAGGGTTTCCAAAAATTGTTTAGCGATTTCAATGGTCTTTTTTCGCTCTGTGGAAAGCTATGCAAAGTTCATACATGAAGTTACGCTAGGAAAGTTTGACATCGCTTCGATTTTGATAATATTTTCCTAGATCCTCTTTCTTGATTAGATTTCTGGGTGGTAAATTCTTTTATTAGACAGTTCCACTAAATGATGTTTTAATGTAAAGAATTTAAACTTGATGGTCGTTAAGTGGTCTTCAGACTAGAGGTTTAAACCTGATCCCGATTTTTTTTTGGGTTTTTAAAATCTTATGGATCATTCGCTCTCGATATGTAATCCTAATGGGCCATTTCCATTGAGAGAATTTTCAGATTTTTATAATTCCCATGTGACATGAAAGCTCGCAAAAAAGCCCAGTTTTGAATACGAACATCTCGTTGATATTTGTTTGTTTTGATTTGGCTTCTGGGTAAAAATGTATGGGTAAAAAAACAGCCGAAACCTTCATGAAATCACTGTTAACCCTTTAAGGACGATTGGGTCACCGGTGACCCAAAAATGAAACTTTTTCTACAGCCTTCTAAAGATGTGTTTTGACCTAAAAACTTAAAAAAAAATGATTTTTTCTGACCCTCAATTTTTGACCTTCTCGTCCTTAAAGGGTTAAAGGATATCTTAATCGTTTGGTACGCAAATTGAAGCAAGGAAAGAGAATGAGGAGTAAATTGAAACCATATTTCCGCTTTAAAATAGCAACGTTAATGTTTTTCGACGTACTTCTGGCGTTGTTCCCCATAGGAACAGTCTGGAAAACTGTTCCCAATTTTATATTTTTAAGCTTTTATGCGAAAAAGTTCAACCAAATTGAACTTTTTCTCATAAAAGCACCATTTTTTTCATATGGAGTTGAAAATTTCCTAAGAAATTTGTTGAGAAATTTCTCAATGGAAATGGCCCTTCAGAATTTTTTCGAAAACTTTGACTTAAGAACCTGTTAGAGAAGTTAAGCCATTTGGCTAAGCCTTAGGTCTGAAGTCCGTATTACCGCTAAGAAAACTTGAACTAGCTTCAATCAATTTTTGTGGGCCAAGTCTGCCTTAAGGAATTAAAGTTAAACCCTTTAAAGGCGAATAGGTCATCGGTGACTAAGTCATTCCTACTTTTCCCTTTCTGTGGTATTTGTTCTAAGAACTATTCACGTCCAATTAGAAAATGAGTAAAATAAATTTATAGGCTATTCCGGAAGCTGCCAAAGACACCGCAGGCAATAAAATGTCCACAAAGGGGCCGGGAAAGAACATTCCCAGCCATTCATGTGGGAAAGAGGCAGGTGATACCGTCAAAGTCTGGCTCGGCATTCTGTGCTCTCTGCCCAAAGACTGTGGAGGCTTTCAAGACGCCCTCTTGGGGTACAAAAGCCACCATCAGTAGCAAGAGAAAGCGGAATTTTCCGGTAGAGGAGAAGAATGAAGATGTAGTGGGGCCCAAAGTGGCCAGAGTGACAAGGAGTACAAGCAAAAAGAATCCTCAGGAAGAGGAAAAGTTAGTTGAGATTAGGACACGAAGGGCACGTGTCAATGGAAAAATAGCCACTGTGCAAAAAGTGGACATTGATGAGCAGGAGAGGAGAGACTTTGAGCTGGCTAAGAAGCTCCAGTGTGAGCTAAATAGAACAGCACGTTCCAGGAATTCCACAGCTTCCGCCTCGAGTGGCTATTCGTTGCGCAGTAAGCGAAAATCCGTGGAAAGGAATACCGATCCACCTGTCAGACGCACCACAAGGCGAGTCAAGAAGACCAACTGAAGAACAATTCCCGATTCCTGCCCCAAAATGAACTGCAGCTTGGGAGGCCAAGATTTCACCTCAAGCGGGATGATACGAGGAAGAGTTCAATGAATTATTTTTTTTTTAAGTTTATACCTCCATTAGGTCTCTCAATTTTATTTGTGATACTTTAATTTCTTTTTAAACTCAATCAAGGAGCCGGATATGAAATTATTGGACGCTCAATTGTACTATTCCAATAAAAAAAGGGAAATTATTTCTCCTGAACATTTTTTTAGTACGTGACTGTTCTCAAGTGCTTCTGCTTTATCGACTTTTCTTTGTATTGGTTCGTGTCATGGCTGTTTTCCTCAGTCTTTGTCGTGTTTACAAAAATAAGTCGATAATGCAGTTGACTTGAGAACAGTTAAGTACTAAATAAATACATTCAAAAGTTTTCGGCTTTTCATGAAAAGATGAAAACGAGAAATATCGCTCCTAAACATGTATTTAGTAATCGACTGTTTATTTTGAAATCAACAGAAAAGTCGATAATGCAGAAGCAATTGGGAACAGTCATGTACTAAAGAAAAATGTTCAAAAGAAAGATTTCCATTTTTCATTGGAATAGCACCATAAAGAATTATTGGAAGAAGACCCGACGAGAAAGAAGTAATTTGACAAAATAATATTCCGGTAAATCGCAATGCCCGGAAGGAGTAAATTCATGAAATAATCCAATATTGTACATAAAGAAAATTTCTGATTTAATAGAGATTGAGTAAAATAGAATAGCTAGTTAGTTTTGATTGCGTGACTGAGCTGAACATTTCGAAGAAGACTTTCTCGACATCGTTTTTGGCGGAATGTCTTCGGGGAAGTCAATCATGACGATTGCTGGACCTGCAGTGGTACTTTTTCCAGATATTGAAGATCCAGGAGATCCCAAAGATGTCGGTTTTGCCGTCTGTGATCCACGATACTCAATATTTTCAGAACGATCACTCTTCCATGACGTTTGACTTCCGAGCAGCGGCACGGAGAGGTATTGTTAGTAAGTTAATCCGGGAATAAGCCTGAAATAGGTTTTCCTTACCTTTTAGCACGACTTGTCGGCATCGAAAGACCCTTGTCCAGGAGATACTTGGAGACAGCTGGTCCTAGGCCAGGGTTTGCATCCACGAGATCCGCCAGTTGCTGCAAAGCTGATGAATTCTGCTCCTCCAGTTCACGGGCTGTGAAATCTCGCTGGAAAATGAATACATGTGAGTATCTCTTATTTTTTTAATAATTTTTTTATGTGTTTCCCACTTTCTGATTACGAAAATGGGCGTGGTTAAAAAACTTTCCCAATCTTCAGGTCTTTCAAGCTTAATAAGCCCAAAATTGCTTGGGTGCTATTCCAATGAAAAATTAAAATTATTTTCAGTATTTTACTGTTCTCAAATGCTTCTGCATTATCGACTCTTCGTTTTGTTGGTCTGTTGAGTATTTTTCATTTCATTCGTTAAATGAGTCGAGTAAGTATAAATTCCAAGTTATTGAGTTGAAATGTAGATGGCGCAAATACAAGGGACTTTTTTCTAGACTGTCAAACAATTGAAAGAAGAAGAAGAAGAAGAAGATTAGAGTGTGGACAGAATTCAAGAAGTTTCTAGAGATTTTGAGCAAAAAGTGGACGTGAAAATAAAGCTGCTGAAAGAAAAATTGTGTCTGGCCAAATTTCGGTCTTCGAACCGGGTATTAATTGAGAATTATCTATTCCAGATTGGTTTGTGATTGGGGAGGAAGCTCCGGAGATCGATTGTCTGGGAGTATTTCTAATTCAATTCATATCTTTTAAAGGTTGGTCTTAGAGTTGAGAGAAAGTGGAAGGAGGTATCAGGGAAGGATTTCTAAATAAATTAATATCTTCTTAAAAGTAAAGCTCTGCCACATGGTCCCTGTCACGACTGTTTCCCTTAGTTCTCGCTGAGTTTTAACGTCATCAAACAGTCGTGACATGAACCAACACAGAGAAAAGTCGATGCAGAAGCATTTGAGAACGGTAAAGTGCTAAAAACGTGTTCATTTTTCATTTACAAAGCTATAGCATCGTAAAGAAATCACGCACCTCTTGAATGGCCAGGAATTCCGAATCATTTAGCTTGAGTTTAGCTGCCTTGAAAGCCTGTTTCATTTCTCTCTCAGCCCTGTGAAGCTTTACTTTTTGCTCCAACAGTTCTTTGTGGATTTTCATGAGTACATCATTCCGATCTCCCTTCACGCGGATAATTTCCTCAAACTCCCTCTCGATGCTCTCTTTCTGCTCATTCAAAGTATTCAATTGGTCAGCTTTGAACACAAGATTCCCTCGAAGATTCTTGAGTTTTCTCACAGCCTGGAAATAAACATCTTGGAGATTTTCCAGTTCCTGGAGTAGGGGACTGTCTTCTTCCACTGTTACGAAATTCCTTTTGTAGTTCTCATTGGCAAAATTAACAAGTCGCACGGTATTCTCCATAGCTTTGATGTCTGCTTCAGCTTTGAGGACCTTTGCATTGAGTTCATTGCCCTCCTTGAGGAGGATTTGCTTCTCCTGGGCAGCTCTGAGTCGAATCTGAATAGGAGTCATTGCACTTCCATCTTCATTGCGTTTGAGAACATCTTCAATAAGTTGATATCGCTTTTTGAGGTTCTCAATCTTGACACTCCTGTCTCCAATTTCTGCTCTCAAGTGTTGCCTCTCATTCGTTAGGTGTTTCTTCTTGGCCACCAGGATTTTCTTCTGAGCCTGGATGTCGAGGAATCGTTGATTGATTGCCACTTCGAGCTCTAAGCGATGTTTCTCGAAATTGTATTTCCTCTCAGATTGATTCTCAAGGTGTCGTTCAAATTGCTGCACCTTCATCTTCAGGATGCTCTGATCCACGAGTTTCTCCTGATTTGCCACAGTCGCCTGGCGAATGTGTTTCTCGCCACTTTCGCATCTCAATTGGGTCTCTTTCAGGCGACTTGTGAGTTTCTCGAGTTCCTGGGCGTCGCAATTGAAGACGTAGTCCAGCCTCTTGCGACCCTCTTCGATGCTATTGATTTGGGATTGCAGAAGGAAGAGTGTTTTGTGCTTTCTGGCATGTATCTCTTCCTGCTCCTGAATTTTTTCAACACAATCCGTGTCCAGTTCTATGCTCTTTCCACTCATATTGTCAAGACGGGCGAGGGTTTGCTGAATCTCAAAATCCAGATGGTAGAGAATGGCTGTTTGACGTCCGATTTCAGTGGCCTGGTTCCCAGCAAATGCCCTCATTCTCTTAATTGTACTCTCGAGACCCTGGATTTCCATATCCCGGACTTTTTCCTCTCCCTGAAGTTCACTCAAATGCTGCTGGGCCTTGTAGATGGCTGTTGTGAGTTTGTTAGTTTCTCCCGAAAGGATCTTGATGTTCCTCTCTTCCACCTCAATCAGCTCCTCGAGTTGCCTGAGCCTCTCATCGGCGTTGTACTTCTTGCTCCGGAATGTCTCATGACGCTTCGAGAGATCTTCGTAGATATTCTGCCAGTCAATCAGGAGATTATCCTTTGTATTCTTCTCATTCAACCACTGTCTGTTCTTCTGTCTCTGTCTCTGAAGTTCCTGACTCGTGGACACCAGAGACTTCCCAAGGCTCTCCATCTCACTCACTTTGAGAGCTAGAGCGTCTGTGAGGTTCGTCAAACGACTTCTATCATCGGAAATTTTAACATTCAATTCTGCAATGTCCTGCTCAATTTCACGTCCCTTCGCCACGTGACTTTCGAGATTTCCAGACAAATCCTCAGATCTCTTTTCCTTCTTCTTTGTAATCTCCCGCGAATACTGCAAATCCCGTTCAGCTTCTTCAATCTCCTTCTCACGCTGACTCATCTGCAAGCAAGCCTCTTTCCACGTGGCTATCAAAGTCCTCCTCTCACAATTTCCCTGCTGATACAGCTGAGCTGTCCTCTCGAGAATATTTTCCAGAGACTTCTGCTGCTCTTCACAAACCACCAATCGCTCCCTCTGCTTCATAATGCTCCTCTGCAGAAGTTGTCTTTTAGCTTCGAGAGTATTTGCGCGGGATGCATCCTGTTTGCAGTAGCGTTCAATCAGTTTATTGGTTGCTTCACCACGGGCTGTAACTTCAGTCCATTCCCTGAGAGCTTCCTTTATCCACGAAATTTCACCGTCAAAATGCTCAATACAGCGTTTCATTCGATTTAGATCCTTTTGAGTTACTTCCTGACGATTGTTCACTTCGTTCAGTTCATGGTAAAATGTTTTTAGATCCTTCTGGAGATGACTGTCTTCATTATCGCTCATTTTCATCCGATGATTTTCATTTTCAAGGTGAAGCCTCTGGCCATTGAGGAGTTTCTGGAATATTTCATTGATTTTATCGAAAATTGTCAAAAGAGACAAAAGTTGGTTAACGCAAGGGGCTCCCGGTCAAAATCCCGAAAGGCAACATCCCAATTCTTAAAAGTGTCATAGCTACTCCCAAGATTGCAGCCGCTCTTGCTGGAGGCAAAGGGAAATTTTCTCTGTCTTGGCAACTTAGTTCTCAAGCGCTTCTGCTTTATCGACTTTTCCTCGTATTGGTTCCTGTCACGACTGTTTGATGGTTTTAAAGAAAATAGTCGAGATAGGAACCAACATAAAAGTCGATAAAGCAGAAACACTTGAGAATAGTAAAGTGCTAAAAAAGCATATTCATTTTTTATTGGAATAGCAAAAATAATGTCTTTGTAGGACTTCAAATTAAAAAATAAATTAATTTATTAAAAATTTGGTAATAATTACGTCTAATTTCAATAATTAGAGACATTTTTTATATTTAGCAAACTTTTTAATCTGATTTTTCAATTTTTTTTTAATCAGCAACTTAAACGCATGGATTTTTTTTAAATTTTAAGTGGATTAAATTAATTATAATTAAACACTATAGCTCAATAAATTATTTTTGTATGGTAAATTCTGAAACATTAGGGGTAATTTTACCAAACTTCTAACTATTGCAAAAGGTTTGGATTAAAAATGTGCGGAATATGTCGTGCCTAACCTCAGAAATAAAGAAATATTTTGATAATATAGGGTTATCGAATAACCTAAGTGTTTTTTTAAAGTATTTTTTGGTAATAAATGTGATAAATTGAACATTTTAGAATGATTTACGCTTCAAATCGGTTAAAGTGGGAAATTTCAAAAAAAATTCTAACCTTTCTAACCTCCGAAAAACATTTTTTCTGAGGTTGGCTCAATGCCATTTCAAATATTTATAAGAAGATGTGTGAAATCGTTAGAAAAGTAAATCAATGCACAAGTCAATCAAGTTTTTTTTAAATGGGTGTGTTTATTAATTAGCAGAAATAATTAAACTCAATAAAATTTAGTGTGATTTTTTTCAAAATCTTTCGGAAAGAATCTTTTTCTGGATAGCATAAGGAACATAAATATTTGTATCAACAAAAAAATAATAATTTGAGAAGTCGTTAAGATGTTTGAAACTTAGTGCTAAAAAGTGTCACGAAATACTACACGTTACCCTATTTGTACCGAAACATTTTCATCGATCTGAGTAACTTTTCTTTAAAGTAAAAAGACATTTTTGAGAATAAAAAACGTTTCAAAAGAAATGTTTTTAGACTTAGACCGATTTTTTACTTGAAAAATAGGCATTTTCCAATTTTAATGATTTTTAAGTAGTTCGGACAGCTGTTAAACTTTTTCGTTAGTTTTTTAATGTATAACAGCTTTTTATATTGAAAAAAAAATCAAGTAATAACTTAAATTTTCCATATTCAATTTTCCCGTTCACCACAAATACATGTTCACATCGACTTTAATGGCTCCGATGGACTTTTAGATCAGGAAAATTTCATGAAGTCGGAACTCGAATCTCTTTCTCACACGCTTTACATATGACTATCTCAATCTTTCGAACTCTTCTTCTTCTTTTAAACATCACAACAAATTAAATTTAGCTCAATCGAATTTGAAGTGCGAAAGAATGAGATAGACATGTGCAAAGCGTGTGAGAAAGAAAGGGATGTGAATTTTGATTTCCTGACATTTTACTGATCTAAAAAATGTGCCTGAGCCATAAATTTTACTAAAACATTCCCAAATGAGCTTTTGTTGCTGGAAATTTCGATACATATGGCTCCAGCACACCTTTTAGATCTAGAAAATTTCACAAAGTCCAAATTCATATCTCTTTCTGTCTTAAAAACTTTGCATATGTCTATCCAACTCTTTCACACTCTTCTTCTTATTTTTAACATCACATCAAATTAAATTTAGTTTAATTTCGAGACCGAAAGAGTGGGATAGACTTATGCAAATATTCTGAGAAAGAAAAGGACGCGAATTTCGATTTCATGAAATTATACCGAGCTAAAAGTTGTGGCGAAGGCAATAAAAATGTTTTTTGAAAAGTCAAGCTAAATTTTGATTATCTTGACGAATTTTGTAAATTAGAAAGCTTGGTTAAAACTCCAAGAGTGCTTTTTCTTGAAGAAAATGCTGTGAAATTGATTAAAAAATGAATAAAAAATGTTTTTTTTAGCTTTTAGAGCTCCTAAAGCTTTTCTACAAAGTTCTTTCAACAACCAAATTTGTAAAACCAATTTGATCATTTTGGGCAGATGTGCAAAGTTTTAGAGATTCCATATAAGCTTCTCAAAGAGGAAATTATAGATTTCTTTAAGAAAAGTTTATCACGAGCTTTCCTAAAGTTCGTACAAGGAAACCGTTAAATCTTTTTTAATCTAAATTAAACGATTTTGGGCTTTTTGTAAAAGCTCCTGAGATTTAGCAACAAAAATCCTTTCAAGCCAGTAAATGCGCTTGTCTTGAATGAAGCTGCTCCTAAAGTGAGCTTCATCTCTTAAACTTAATGTCCTAGACACACTTACGACTTAAGCCGAGAGACGACTTAGTGGAAAATTATGGAAATGTAGTGTGCGTGGAAAAGTGGGATTTTTTATTTTTATTTTTCAGTGGCAGAGTCTTTGATTTTTTGTTACTTTTCGATATATTTTGGGTTTTTAATTTATTAGAGAACTCCAGGGGGTTTGAGGGCAATTGGGGTATGATTTTCAGGTGTAGTTTTATTATAAATCAATTTGGTTATAATGAGGGTTGAAAGGATGGTTTTTTAGTCTCCTGACCTTGAACTTTTCCTACACCTAATTCCTTCCCTTTCTTCTCTTTCTTCTGGATTCTTCTTTTGTATTTATCTCTTTTTCACTAATTCAACTCTTCACTCTACTCACGCATCTACTTCTGATCTTAATGAGCTTCTTTTCCCCCTTTTCTATGTCCGTTATTGCAGTTGCAATAATGAACATAGAATCTATGAATATTAATTCTACCTTACTTAACAAGTGCCTTTGTTTACTAATTCAAATTTAAGAAATTCACTGAGCATGTAGTTTAATCATTATTTCTAATATAATTACGCTAAGCCGTCTCTCGGCTAATCCTCATGTCTGTCAAAGCCCTTACGACTTAAGCCGAGAGACAGCTTAACGTAATTGTAATCAAAGTAATGATCATATTACATTTCCATCCGTTTCTGCGACTAATCCGTCTCTCGGCTTAATTAAGCAGAGAAGCGGTCTATGGCATTAAGTCCAGGGTTCTGAAAGAAACTCCAGAACGAGAACAAAAAGACCACACTTATAACTGGGAACTGGGCTTACCAGATTTTCCACAATTTCTTGTTCAGAATTGTGAAAATGATTCCTGAGACTCTTGAGTCTTGTCTCCTCTTCCTGAACCCTGATAGTTTTCACATCCTTCTCCCTCATCATTGAGTTAATTTTCTCCATCAACTGTCGGTTTTCTTCATTGGCCACGGGAATACTTGCCCCATCCCAGCCCATTTTCTCCAGAACCACCACAATTGGATTATCCATTTTCCTCTGAGTCCAGAAACTGATCTGCTACCTCTGTTACTTCCACAAAATGCAAGGAAAACAGCCCGAATGTTGGTTCGATGACGCTGTGATTTTGTCTGAGTGCGAAAACACTACGGTTGCTAGGGATTTCTTGGCGCGCTTTTGTCTTCCCATGGAAGGCTGCAAACTTGCTCTAATTCTATGAAATGATTCCTCTTGCCTCGTGAGAAATACCACACGACGAGCATGATGATTCACAACGTCACGGAGCTATTTTTGGGCTCTTTTGGGTGGATATTCCGAAGCTAAGGCAGAATTTTTCGCAGTTGAAAATTCATTGTGTGCTCAAGTGGAAGTTCTCTTGTGTGACTGTGTCCAGTCCTGCCTCCGGGGAATAAGAAAAAAAATGTGCTCCAAGGTGCTTCCATGTCCACTGTGTTGTCAGCCCAATTTTGAGAGTGTCGATGCTCTTCGGATAAGTCTTGTGAAAGTTGCAAATCATCCTCTGATGTGTCCAGTTTGCAGTGAAATTCTCCTGGGATTGGATAAATTCACCATTCACCTGTTCAGTCACACAATTGATACCCTCACGACGAGTGGCTCTGAAGTGCCCAAAGTAATCATCCCAAAAGTTGAAGTGGATACAACGATTAACAATTCTCAGTGCGATATTTGTTCCTTCACATTTCGAGACTCGAATCTCCTGCAGATTCATCAGAATCTCGTGCACAAGGCCCAAGTCAGTGGCTGTGAAAATTCCCAGGAGTCTCGTGATACAAAATTCCAGTGTCATCTGTGCCAAAAGACATTCAAGATGAAGGGATCTCTGCGGGTTCACCTACGTGTTGTACATCTCTATGGGATTGAGCATGAGCCAGAGGCGAAATGTCTCACTGAGAGGCTAAAATTAAACGAGGAGCCACCGAATAAAGTAAATATTCCACTCGACGACACATTTTCAACACCCACTGAGAAGCTCCCGAATCCACCGAGCACGCCACAAACACCCGATCCCATCAAATGGGAATGCGACATCTGCGCCAAATCATTCACTACCAAGTACTTCCTCAAAAAGCACAAACGGCTCCATACAGGTGAATCTCTTGTCTGGTTTGACCAGGACTCCTTTCTGTTGTACCTTCTTATCTCATTTTATATTTTTGGGGAAGACATTGCACTCTACGAAAAGGCCACTTCGAATGTGGGCGGAGCCTAAAAGTCTGACATTGAAATATTAAGCCACGCCTCGTTCTTTTCGAAAAAAAACGACCTGAACGATTTCTTTCTACCCAGGCGAACTTTTCGTCCATTTTTTTACCTTTAGCATTTTTATTTATTCCAATTCGTTTAGATAATTTTCATATAGAAATGTTCAAATAATTATTTTACGTCAAATAAGTATTGTTTTAGCCGCTAGAGGTCTCTATTTTCCACAGAAAACATCAATAGTGAAATTATTTGGTTTGAACAACACGATAGGACCACTTTTAATTAAATTAAAGAATGTGGTCTATAAATCGAATAAGTTCAAATAAAGCCATATTTAGAAACCTTAAATTAACAGTTTCCCAATTTTTTTGGCCGAACTGAGTTTTACGTATTCTGTGTAAAATAGGGACCTCTAGCGGCCGAAACAACCCTTATTCTACAATTCTAATAATTTGAAGATTTCTACTTCAGAATTATACCAACAAATTGGGAAAAAAATATAAGCTTTGCAAAGTGATTCTATTATTTTGGCGCCCGCTTTATATGACATAATATAAAAAGTTTTCATTTTGAATTTTTAAAGGACCACTAGGGCATATTTTTCAACCGCTTTGGTTAAATTTAGGGTGAAAATTGGAATGTGGGACACTTAAGAAAAAATTCTATTTCAAATGCATTTTTAAACTAAACAAATAATAATTTTTTCCATTTCTTTGTATCATGAGATTCTTTGACAAATATTTTACCAGAATCTTAACAGTTTTTATTAAATATTTTAGCAGAATAATAGGAAAATTCACGGAAATTAGAAAATAACACGTTTTGAAAAGATGGTCAATATTTTGGAAAGTGGGACAAAAACATTTAAAAAGATGGACAAAATGAAGAGCACCAATGTTTTATACGTTTTAATTTTTAATTTTATTAATCAAAATAGATTTTAGTTTTTCTTATGTCTTCAAGATTAAACCTTAAACCCAGATTCATCGCAATTGTAAATTCTGGAGGGATGAATATGCAACAAATTCTTCTCCTCCAAATATTTTTGGACATTGGAAAACCAGTAGTTGAGCTTCTCCTGTGTGACACTTGCACGTTGAATTGTCATGCTTTCTGCCATCCTCTCCTTTATTTCCGGATGACGCTTGAGAAATCCCAAGTACCACGAATTCCCTGGACGTCCCTCCGGGAAACGGTTCTGCAATTTCATTCTCTTACACAGGAGCTCGACGCTGTCCAGCAATTGTACCTTAGTAATCGGATGCCACTTTTCAGCACATTCCACTAACCAATCCGCCAGGTCCTTTTCCAATTGCTTAGAGAGTACTGCAGGTGCTCCTATCTGGTTTTCTCCAGAAATCTTGCCAGTCACTCTATTAAACAAAGTGGACTTCGGGACTTCGAAAGCTTTGGCAGCCTTTCTCAAGGGCATACCTTCCCCAACAGCTTCTATTGCGTGTTGCAATTGTTCCACCGGATAATTAAGGATCTTTTTGTTCTTTGTGGCCATGATTTAACATCACAAGAAATAACAATTCACTCACTGAAATCATGAAAAGACATTTTAAATACTTTGTCCAACATTGCATAGAAGGTGCTTTGAATGAGACATCAAATTAAACCACTTTTTTCCCTTTCTTCCCTGAATATTTTACAAATATTTCTTATTCACCTTATTAATGGATGTATTTCCTTCGTTTTCCAATACTCACTTATTAATAATTCACAAGTTTTACCGAAAACTCAAGTCAAAAAGTTTTATATTTACTTATCAACTTCCATAAGAAATAGTGGAAATGACAACTCCCGTTTTAAGGTTATGAATGTCACGCATGCAATACATTTTTCAAATTCATTTTGCAAGTCACTCTTAAATTGTAAAGTAACGCCTTCTACATTTTTAACTTCTCCAATAATCACAAAATTAGGATGAATAATCTTTTGATTGAGAATTAAAATATTTAATTGATTTATTATCATGTTTTAAGGGAGGTGTCCCACATTCCACACTGCTTGGTCCCACTTTCCAAACTGTCTCACATTCCAAATTTTACCCTAATATTTTTTGAAAGGTCTTAAAATTTTCAATCAGTTGTAATGAATGAATAAAGTAACCCGGAATTGATCTATCTTTCTTGAACATTTGTTTTTCCATCTGTCCGTTATGATCTGCAAAAAAGCGTGTTATTAATTTCAAAACATTCTAAAATTTAGACTTCTTACTCAATTTCCTATATTTCAAAATTGTTTTCTAAAAGAAAAGATCTTTTTTCCATTTTTGTTATAATATCTATCGGGGCGTGGCTTATAATTTCGGAAGTGACAAAGTATGGGGAAGTGGAGCTCCTTTGAAAGTGGGGCACCTTTGAAATTGCGATTTTTCACCTATTTTTAAAAAAAATTGAGCTCTATCGTGATATAATTTAGCTGCAGAAACAGATTGAGAAGCTGAATTACATTATGATATGGTTCAGTTCCACTTAAACATAGGAGAAAATCCCATTTTCAATGGTGCCCCACTTCCCTCTACTTTTGTTATTTATCCATTTCCAAAGAGAAATCTCGAGCTCCAGTGAAATCTCAAGGTAGTTCGTTCTAGGTGTGTTTCTTTTATGATCATGGTAAACTTATTTGCCTACTCAGGATCGATTATGATATTTCATTGGGCTTGGATGAAGCCATGTTGAGCATTCTGATCCTTTTGAGCTTTTCCAAGAGTTCTTTTCTCGTTAGTTACCCTTTCACAAAATTTCTGACCTGTTTGGTTTTTTAGAGATTTCCGTTCGCCTGGTCTCTTCTTACCTGATGACCCGATCTCAAATTGTCAGGTCGGGTGATTTTATCTCATCTTGTCTTAACCTTAATCATAGGGTTTCTCATGGTTCTATTTTGGGCCTCGAGATACTCACCAGTAGGGGAATTTTGTAATAATATGACAATGTCATATGACAAATTTTTATGATAAATTCAGGAGCAGGGCAACATTAATGGTAAAAGAGTAAAATAACCAAATAACCAAATAATCAAATATAACCAATGTAGGGTGTTCTATGAAACTCTCAGTAATTTATATTTATCTAGGACCTAGGACCCAGAACATATTTTTTTTTTTTACAAAAGAGGTGTTAGTCCTAGGGTAAGTGGGCCAAATTTCGGCATAGTTGCATGCAAGCGTCAAAGTCTCAAGTTTGAAATGTAATAACTTTAATAGAAATTGATTTTTTTATTCCTTCTACTTAAGGAGTGTTGCTTGGAACCTTGTAGAGAGTTTACCGTCTTTATTTACTCTAAAATCATTCTTAATACATTTTAAAATGAATGCAATTGTAAACATAACTTTGGTACCCTATTTCGGCTACCTTCATTCTCATAGTTCCTTGCCCTTCGGGAATTCTCTCAATATCTTTTTCACGTCATCTCGTTTGTCGAAGCTACATTTTTTGTTATTCTTTTGCATTCTATAATTTCAAGAGTACGTAAAATCTAAAAGTTCATGGAAATTCGAGGAACAAAAAAGGTGGCCGAAATTGTAAGCTGGCCGAAATTGTAAGCTGGCCGAAATTTGGCACACTTACCCTATCTTTACTTGAATTGAACTAAAAAAAAAAAAGTATTATTAAAAGGATCTGGTAAAGAATCTCTAATAACTTCTATATGGAATTTTGTGCCTTTATGCCTCCAGTATACCTTTTCAATCGGTAAAATTTCATGAAATCAAAATTCGTGTCTCTTTCTTCCTCAAACATTTTGAATATGTCTATCCCAGTCTTTCACAGTTCAAATTAGATTGAATTTCATGAAGACTTCCTGATCTAAAAGGTATGCCATACCGCAGCCGTAAGCCAAAATTTTCTCAAAAATGTTCCCTGATGAGAATTTATAGATGTTAAGCCATATGGATAAACGCTAAACCTTAGGTCTACTAAAGCCTGATTTGAATGACGCGGTATAGCCTCCTTGACAAACTTACGACTTAAAAGCTGAGAGACGGCTTAATAGAAAATGTAGTTTGACCATTACTTCGAACATACTTACGCTAAGCCGTCTCTCGACTAATTCTCAGGTCTGTCAAAGCGCTTAAAACTTAAGCCGAGAGACGGCTTAAAGTAATTATAATCAAAATAATGATTAGACTAAATTCCCATCCGTTTCCCATTAACTAAGTCGTTTCTCGGCTTAAGTCTAGAGACGGATTAGTCAGAAACTTTAAAAAAATATTCTGATAATTTTAATTATAATTACTTTAAGCCATTTCTCGGCTTAAAGGCCTCTACACAGTTCGGACGATTTCCTTCAAAGAGCAATTTTTGATGAAAACTGCTTACAATGTGTAGACATAAGTGTTCTAGGACATTACTTGAATCTCTACTCTGAACTCTCTAAATCATTTTTAATTTACAAAATTCCTGTTTTTTTTTTAAGGTGAAATGCCGTACTCGTGTTTCTGTGGAAAAACCTTCACCTTCCAGCAGTCCTACCACAAGCATCTGCTCTACCACAGTGATGATAAGCCACACGTGTGTTCCACGTGTGGACGAGCCTTCAAAGAACTCTCCACGCTGCACAATCATGAACGTATCCACAGTGGCGAAAAACCATTCAGCTGTGAAACGTGTGGTATTTTTCTGACCATGAGGAATCACACCTGTCCTCTTCAATAATTTTTGTAATCTCTATGCCAACAGGAAAATCCTTCAGGCAGCGAGTTTCCTACTTGGTTCACCGAAGGATACACACGGGAGTAATGCCCTACAAATGTACAGCCTGTGCAAAGAGTTTTCGCTACAAAGTCTCCCAGAGGACCCACAAATGTCCTGCCCAGCCACCTGGAACGGTGATTCGTCAATCTGGAGATTTACTGCAGAAACTCCTTCAGAATTCCTCCCTAACACCTGCTGACACTGATCTTACTTTTGATGGATTGAATTCACAGAGTGGGAATGATCTTATTAGTCAATCCATTGATGAGATTGTTAAAGAATCTTGCGATAAAATGGGACTAAATGAAAGTTGTTCGGTTCAGGAGATTTTTGGCAGGATTCCCGTGGAGGAGAATGCAGCCAGTCCGTCGGATAAACTTCAGAATCTATGCTTGTATTCACCTGAGAACCTGGAGCCGATCAATGAAGATCATTTTAAGCAATTATTGTATGAAGATGGTAATTTGTGACAGGCTCTAAGAATTATTTTTCGATGGTTTTTATTTAAATTATTAAATTTTGCGATATATCGGGCAACCCTTATTCACCTTTTGGGATATTCACCATTTTTTGTGTCGCCTTTGGATATTTTTCGGCTCATATCCGCCAAAAACTGACATGCTGGCCAGCTGATTTTGGTCAGAAACTTCCTGTATTTGTTTCGCTCGGACACAAAGTAAAAGTTTCGCAGTGGTGAAAGAAAATGGCTCGTAAAAGTGATAGAGGTGGAAAAGTGTTTATGTCAGGGACATCGAAGTAGTACGGAAGTTTTGTTTGGAACAGAAGAAAAAACAATTATCTTTCGTGTGAGATTGGGGACAAAAAAAAGCTCAAAGTTGGCTCGTATTGATTTTTCCACTGGAAGTTTGTGACACGGAGCGAGGAAAAAATTGCTGCGTAGAGACAAAGTTTAGTGATAAATTCAATAGTGGACACTTGCACAAGTTCTCCACATTTCATCTCTATTGTGTGGGCTGTTTGGAAAATTGGAAAAAAGCACATACGGTAGGTGTTTTGCAGGAAAAGAGAGGAATTTCAATGAAAATTTTTGCCGTGACCTCGTGGATTGAAAATGGCCACAAAATGGTGGTTTGTCTGCGATATTTTGACGTAAAACTATCGCCAGAGGGTAACTGGATAGCTAGAGATTCGTTTTGTGGTATTTTTAGGTGGATGTTTGTCCCAGAAAGTCTCACTGAAGCGCCCCGAATTGCCATTGAGAAATTTTTTCTCACCACCGCCATTTTGTTTTCATTCTCTCACAAAATTTTGTTGGAGAAAATAAAATTTGTGTGTCGTCCTTGAGTTATGTAAATGAGATATTTTGCAATAATACACCTTTATGCTTCTGTCTTGGACATTTCCGTGTCATTGGATAGCTTTTCCACCAATTTTCCTCAACATTTTCTTCTGGATTTTTTTTGTCTCAAAAAAAATTCTTTGAAACATCTCGGGCTGTTTATTTTTCCTTCGGATTTCCCCTCTCGCTCTGTTTTTATCGCTACTTCACTCGGAAATCCGATGACAACTTCACAGTGCTCTCGGTCCACCATTTCTCGTCTTTGTTGCATTTCCCCGAAAAGTGTGATTTTCAGTGATTTTCACGGTGAAATTTTAGGTAAAACCATCCAAATTAGCAATGTAAGTATCCACTTGATGGATTTAGCATGAAATATCGGTGGCCTTCAGTAAGAATTATGCGAAAGCATAAGCAATTTCTGTAACTCTTCTGTTTCACTTGTATGCGTAATTCCAAGGGGTAGAACTTCTTTCGAGTTGGTGTACCATCCCAAGTGCGTTCAAAATCCGTCTGGACGATCCTAAAGGACTTCCAGAACTCCCAAGTCCATTTTCTCAAATCCTCCAATTACTCAACCAAAGATTTTCCCTCTTCCTGACCACCTAATCTTCATTTAAAACAAAGTTTTCCCATGGAAAATTTCTTGAGTACACTTTCGTGGAAAATGTGTCCCCCTTGTATTGATTCTTCTACCCAGAAATGGCCCTGAATAATTTTTACAATTTATTTATCGTTCTCTCTGCGCTTTTCCTTATTTCCACTCGATTTGCAACAAAAAAAAGAAAAGCATTTTTCAGGGAGCAAAGTGACGTTAGGAAAAACAGTATTTTCTGGTGAAATTTTTGGTGTCTTCTACGTTTCATTCTTCAGACAAAAATGTCTGAAAAGTCCCCCTTGAAACCCATATCAACTTCACTAATTTCGACAGAGTGATTGAAAAAGTAATTTCCCACGAAGAAAATAAGTTAAGAAAATTTTACTAAACCCAGAACGTCCAGAACAGTGAACAGATGGTGTTATTGAGTGATAAAGCCTTTGTGACTGGAGCTTTCCGGGAAAATTTTTACTGGAAAAAAGGCATGGGGCTGGTTATCGTTTATCTGAGAATATTCCAACGAAATAATATCCTGCAGAAATTCTGGGCAAAAGAATCTGGTAAATGAACCAGGAAAATTGTGGTTAATCGATTGGAAAAACATTCCAAGAATTGTGGACATTCTTCCTGGAAAAGTCAATTGAAATCACAATAAATTCCCCAAGTTCATGTCTTGTTCTTAGAAGTTTCTATGAAATGACTCACCTTGGAACATGCCCATAGAGATCTCTCAATTTTGAGACAAAATCTTATGCCTCCGGTACACCGTTTAGATCAGGAAAATTTCATGAAATCAAAATTAATATCCCTTTCTTTCTGAAATGATTTCCACATGTCTATCTCACTCTTTCGCACTCTTCTTTTTCTTTTGAACGTCATAACAAATTCAATTTAGTTCAATCTAATTTTGAGAAAGAAAGAAAAGGATAGATTGATGCAAACCTTTTATGAAAGGGACGCGAATTTAGATTTCATAAAATTATAGGGGAGACTGAGGCAAAAAGTCACAAAACGGATATTTTATTTTTTTACAAGCTACCCTAGCGCCCCAGAAATGTCTAATTAGTGCAGTTTTATAGGAAATTCACTGGTCTACAACTTTGTGAAAGTAATTTTCCTCTATTTTGTAAAAAAAATACATGTAATAAAAGGTAATTTTGTGGCCATTCTCAAAAATGCTTGGGAAAATAGTACCAGGCATGGGATATTATCATATTTTGATTTTCTTTATTATGGGCTTTCGTAAATTAAAAAAAATAGCTAGGTGACATATTTTTATAGAAAATTTATTCCTCTACACCTTTTTAAAACACAGTTTTCTCTATCTGAACGAGAAAAGTGCTTTTCGAGCTATTTTAGAAAAAAAACACACACACACACACAAGAGACTGCTAATCGTTTGACATATGCAAACAAAAAGCGGCGAGACATGGAAATGACGTTTCTTCTCGCCGTGAGACATCAGAAATTGCTTAGGTCTTTGTTACTTTTTACCCCAAGTGGCCATTTTTAATAAAACGATTTCTGGAGAAAACAACTTTTGTAAAATTCTAAAATATATAGCGGATTCGTATTCAAAAAATAGAAATTATTTAGAAAATATTCAAAAGTGCATTAATTTTGGAAAATAAGTAGGTCAAAATTGTTATCTTCTGTAAGGAAAACATTTTAAAAATACGGCTAAAAATTTCAATATTTTTTATTTTCTGAAATCCTTGTTCGAATTCTAAGAAACTTACGAGTTTGAAGAAGGTCTATGGAGGCCATCTGTGAAAAAAAAATTAAGCCACTATCTCTTTTATCTTGGAAGATATTGAATTTTCAATTTGTGACTTTTTGCCCCAGTCTCCGCTACTGAGCTAAAAGGTGTGCCAGAGGCATATAAATTTTGACACTATCTCATTCTTTCGTATTACATATTCGATTGAGCTAAATTGAATTTGGTTTGATGTTTAAAAGAAGAAGAAGAGCACGATAGAGTGTGAGAGACTTATCCAAAAGAACTAAGAAAAAAATGGAGATGAAATTGAATTTAGAGTGAAATCTTTAAATCAATTTTTAATGCCTACGACACACCTAGATAGGTAAAATTTTATGAAATCAAAATTCTCGTCTCTGTCTTTCTCAAAAGGTTCGCCTAAGTTTATTCCACTCTTTCGCACTGAAGATTCGATTGAGCTAATTTGAATTTGTTGTGATGTTCAAAAGAAGAAGAAGAGTGCGAATGAGTAAGATCTACATAATGCAAAGCTTTAACCCTTTAAAGACGAGTGGGACACCCGTATCCCAAAAACGAAAACAATTAATTTTGACTATAGAAAGTTATTTTCTCCTCTAAATAGTCATAAAAAATTATTTTCGTTTTTGGGACACCGATGTCTCACTCGTCCTTAAAGGGTTAAAGAAAGAAATGGATGTGAATTTTGATTTTTGAAATTTTCCTGATATAAAAGGTGTGCCGCGGAGCCATTGTAATTGAGAGCTCTTGAAATTTATCGATAATTTGGATGACATTTTACCCCATATGCGCGATCATTGAGATTTTTGTCCGTAAGGTGTGTGTCTCGGCTTACCAATAAAATCAATTTTATTTCTTTTACAGCTGAATGGTGAAACGAAGAATAACTTCAGTTGAACCACAGATTAGCGTTAGTCTAGGGTTAAAATTAAGCTAGGTCTAAATATTTTTTCGTATGCAGAAACGTGGAATAGTGCTTTGGCGTAAGCTGTTTTTCTCACACGGCAACCCCAGATTTTGGCATTTCTGGCATGCCAGAAACTGTCATCCTCAATGTTTCCGTTCCATTTAGTTCCACGGCTTTTTCTCGTTATTTGGTAATCTTAAACTACCAACCATGCTAAAAATTCTCTAAAATAAAATATGAATCAATATTGTGGATGTGAAAGATGTGCATGTTTTCGGGGTGCAAAAAAAGCGCGACTCCTGTGGCTCCTGCTTCAATGGCGACTCATTGAAGTCGCGTATGGTGAATGTTTCCTTTTATTTCAGGCAAAATTGGCTTTTTAAGAAGCTGTAAATTGAGTGAAAGCCTTATTTCTTTTCATTAAAATCACTGAAAAAAAAACTGAGATTTTTTTATATGAAATTCTCTTAAAAATTCAAATATATTTTTTTTTAAATCCTTCGTTCAAGGACTAGGCCAGCTCATCAGCTAACGGGAAATATTTAGTTCTTGGATTTCAATTAAACCTACTCCGATAATTCTTGTCCACCGAAAAGTATGTTTTGTTTCCAAAAAATGGTCTCCGAAAACCAAGCCCCAGAGATTGAATTTTTAATTTTTTTAAATGAGAATTTCAGAAAATATATTTCAAAGATTATACTTTTATGCCTAGCACACAATAACTTTTGTTTTGTAAACATGTTTTTGATTTTTCTATGAGAGTGAATGAAACCTAGATCTATAGTCAAGTGTACTAATTCGGGCGCTTCGCTATCTGGATCGTTTATGACTAATCCACTTAAAATAATTTTTTATTTTTATTACCGTAATATAGTCACTACAGTAACACAATATAACTATTCAAATTTGAGGAAAAGCAACAATAATATTTTTATCCATTAAATAAGTGATTGTAATCGTCTCATTTCAATCTTGTGCCAGCTGGGTTCTTCACTGAAAATTTCTAGCAGTGATAGGGTAAGTGTGCCAAATTCCGGCCAGCTTGCAATTTCGGCCACCTTTTTTGTTCCTCGAATTTCCATGAACTTTTAGACTTTACGTACTCTAGAGATTATACAAAGCAAAAGAATAACGAAAAATGTAGCTTCGACAAACGAGATCACGTGAAAAAGATATTGGAAAAATTCTCGAAGGGCAAGGAACTATGAGAATGAAGGTGGCCGAAATAGGGCACCAAAGCTATGTCTATATTTTTATTCATTTTAAAATGTACTAAGAAAGATTTTAGAGTAAATCAAGACGGTAAACTCTTTACAAGTTTTCAAGCAACACCCTTTAAGAAGAAAGAATAAAAAAATCAATTTGAATTTAAAATATTACATTTCAAACTTGAGACTTTGACGCTTGCATGCAACTATGCCGAAATTTGGCACACTTACCCTATTTTCGCTAATGACAACTGGGTTCATTGAAAACATTTATTGTTTTTTTCTTGTTAAAAAAAGTATTTTAAATCCAAAGGATTAATTAAAAGTGAATTAGCGAAAAGGCGACCCAGGTAGTGCATGCTGACTTATTTCACTATTATCATTATTTTAGAAATTTTCTTTAATATTTTTGATATTTATTTTTATATTATGTTTCTGAATGAAACAGTGAATAATTCTATGGATTTAGAAGAAGTAAAAAAGAATTTCATCAGTCCAAAAACAAGCGTTTAAGTAGCACTCTACGGAAAACGATCCAGTTACCCCACCTTACTATAGTTATCTCGCTCACTCTCACTGTCAGTTTCGAAAACATGTTTACAAACAAAAATTAGTGTGTGCTGGTCACTATATGCCTAACGGCGTTATCACACTTGCACATTACAATTTTAATGTGATTCCCATTAATTGTCGCTTTTGAGCGTCCAAATATGTTATGTGTCTTTGAGTTACTTAATATTTGGGGTTTTTCTATTTATTGACTAAGAAGTGGACTTGGCCTGCGAAAATAAGTTTAAATTTACCTAAAGCATAAATATTTTTCACATTAAAAAATTAAAGAGAAAATCGCATTAATTTTTCGCATTAATGCTATAAATCAATTTTTTATCAAATTTTGCGGGCCAAGTCTAGCTTTTTATCAACAAGTAGATCAAATTTTGAATATAAAATAATTCAAACAAACAAATTACACATTTGGACTCCCACAAGCGACAATTAATGTGAATCATATTAAAATTTTAATGTGCAAGTGTGATAACACAGTAAGAGCTTGAAATTAATATTTTTTTATCATGTTGAAAAAAATTAAATAAAATTATGGCGTTTATTATTGTCTATTGTGGCCCACGTAACCCCTTAACACGTGTCTTAGCTAAACTATCAGCTTAGCTATAAATAATTTTAAGCAAATCCATGCCTCAATCGAGCTGTCTAACAGGTGAAATTCCAAATGTTGCATGGCTGTGTGTGGGTGTGCTGTTGGAAAATTGTGTGGAAATTTATTTTATTTGATAATGATTCTTAGCACAGTGCGATTTTGAAGTATCTCATCAGCAGATTTGCACTAATTATCATGCGGAAAATGTTTTTTAATAGGATTTTTATGTCTTGAGTTCTTCATTGGAATTTTCTTCGATTTTTCTTAGTTTATCTCAAAACAAGTTTTGTTTCCAGGAGTGGAATGAATGTGGAAATGAATGAAAATGAAGTTGAAATGGAGGGTAGAGACTTTCATGTAATATTGTGAGGACAAAGACGGTGAAAAACTCCCCTTTTGAGACGGAAATCTTTGTTTTTCCCTTCTTGTTCGTCCTGACTTGGAGGAACTTGAGGAACTTGATGTGTTCAATGGGAATTCTTAACAGTGTATATGTCTGCTGGAGGAAACAACCCCTTTTTCGGATGTCTCATCTTCATTTTGATTGAGGCAAAAGTTTGATTCATATTTTGAAGGAGATTTCTCTTGGGAACCAAAAAAAAGAAGATGATAGTAGTTCTTTGAGTTCTAAAATAGTTTAGGTTATACTTTTTGGATATCATCTTCTTCGTGGTATTTTACAGTTGAGCATTTTTTTTAAGTACATAAAAATATCATAAGGTGTGTGTATATAGCATAGCCAATGAAAAAAAATATTATGGTAAGATTTCGATGTTGGTGGAGGAGCTGGAAAAAAAGAAACTGAAAACAAGTCATTCAACTTGCGATACCGACCTAAAGTCCATCTTGGAGCGTGAAAGAAGAGTGTGGAGTGGAAGAAGTTGAGGAAGAAGAGTCCGAAGGAGAGGAGGATGAAGACAAGGCCTTGAATCAAGTCCACTGAGTGTTATTTTGTTGTGTCCAGAATCAACACACAGACACTTTTGATGGCAATCCAAAGAGATGCCAGAGTTAGAGAAATGTTCACCAAAATAGCTTTAGACAGGGCGGATGATGATGTGCTGTGTGTATCCTTTATGAAAGATAAGGGATATTTACTGGGAAAAATAAGATTTACTTGAATTCACGTTTCCTCCCCAAAGAAGTAAAGAAAAAACAGCATGAAGAAGTATCTTTTGAGTTTTCAATGCATTGGCCAACCTGGCAAGAATTGAGGTAAAACTGGTGAATGGCGCGTTTTGGGGACAAGCGGAGGGTGCATAAAGAGGGTCACAGAGTTGGTTCCGAAGGGAAGGACAAAATGCTATATCAAAATTCACCTCACACGGAAAAAGGGAGAGAGTGAAAAAGAAGTAGAAGGGAATGAGATGGAGTGTGGCAAAGTGTGTAACGAAGGAGATTACTTTATAAGTTATAAGGGGTTAGTGACCCCAATTGATGGTGTGTCTGATACTCTGCCAGACATGAATTTTCCCAACCATACGCAGCATTCAAAATTGTATACGCGAAATACACCAACTGTAGGTTACGCGCGGTTCTCATCCTCTTTTCTTTGGTGTGTCGAACTCTCTGGGCTTTTTGAGACACATGACGACCCTTCTCCCTATGCAAAAGTGGTTCACACTCTGTTGTGTCCGGAGAGTGAGCGAGAGAAGTCGGAAAGTGTCACTGAGCCTTAAAAAAAAAAACAGATTCGTAACTTCTTTGTTCGAGATCAGAATTGTGAAGGGGCCTCTAAAATAAGACGAACTATAGAGACTTCTTAAAATAGTGTAATATTGTTAAGAGAAATCCCCTTAAAGAATCCCCATGCCAATTCCAATAGACTTCTCGTGGAGTTCCTTTGCAGAGAATTAAATTTGGGTGGAAGTGTTTGCACGACCCCACTAGATTCTTATTGATTCTTCATGGAGATTTCCCAATGTAAACTCACTGAGAAAGAGAGAATGAAATTGCAAGAAACATGCTGAAATTGCATATATTAGGGTCAAATGCCCCCTTGTGGCCAGTTTAGCAAACAAAAGAAATTTACTAATTCTTCTCTACGTTCTCTACCCCTGCTACCATTTGTTTTTGATGTGATCTGTCTGATAAAGAAGATATTGATTTTTTCGAACAACACAATGAACATTCTGCTCTACCTTATCTTCCTGTACTGAAATAATACATTTATTATATTTATCTTTATATTTATTAGTTTTTTATGTCTTCTGTAATCAAATTATTTAAAATAGACAATGAGTAGTGATAAGCTGAGATAAGCTTACGGTAGCTGATGTTCTTTGAAGGCGACTTCAGAGTGCTCACCACTCTGAAATTGTAAAAAATGAGCAACATATTTACAAGCAACACTGTGTAAATTTTGCTTTGTCAACATGTTTTTGATATATCAACTAGAATATAATGCCGAACCCACAATAACTTTTGTTTTGTAAACATGTTTTCGAAATTTGCTATGAGAGAGAGTGCGATAACTAGATCTAGATTTCATTTACTCTCATTGAAATGTCAAAAATATATTTACAAAACAATATTTATTGTGAGGTGGACATAATGCCCAGTGCGCAATAATTTTTCTTTTGTAAACATATTTTCGAAACGATTCATAAGAGTGACCGAGATGACTAGATCTAGGTCTCTTTCACTCACACTGAAAAGTTGAAAACATGTTTACAAAACTAAAGTTATTGTGCGTTGGACTTAATTTCGAGGGCACAGTATCTTTTGTAAACATGCTTTAACCTTTTCCGCGCGTGGAAATATAACCTTGATATAGTCATCTCGCTCACTCTTATAGGAAATGTTGAAAATGTATTTGCAAACAAGTAAGCTGCGTGGTGTAATGACCAGCGCACAATAACTTTTGTTTGTAAACATGTTTTCAAAATTTCCCATGAGAATGAGCGAGATGACTAGATCTAGATCTCTCTCACTCCCATTGAAATATCAATAACATGTTTACTAAACAAAAATTATTGTGCGTTGTGCATAATAAGAGCGTTTAGCTCTTGGGCAATGAGACAACAATTGGACTATCATAGTAATGAGTTCAAGTCCTGCCCGGTGCAAATGACTGAAGCGTCTGAATTTACCTTTTTTTCACGAAACATTGTAAAATGAATAATAAATTTGTAAATTAAACAATGTACAAAATATCAGAAATAGCCCAGTACATCAAAATAAATTTAATTAAATATTTGAAAACAAAAGTTACTGTGAACTGAGCTTAATGCCCAACGCACAATAACTTTTGTTTTGTAAATATGTTTTTGACATTTCAACGAGAGTGAGTGAGATCTAGATCTAGTTATCTCGCTCCTTCTAATAGAATAATTTGAAAACATCTTTACAAACAAAAGTTATTGTTTGCTGGGCATAATGTTCAAAGCACAGTAACTTTTGTTTGTAAACATGTTTTCAAAATTTCCTATGAGGGAGACAGAGATGACTAGATATCTATTTCATTTACTTTCATTGAAATGTCACAAACATGCTTACAAAACGAAAGTTACTATGCGTTGGACATAATGCCAAACACACATTAAATTTTGTTTTGTAAATATATTTTTGACATTTCGATTAGACCAATGGCCAAGAAAATAGAAGAATCTGCGCGTTCTTGGAGTGTAGATTTAAATTCAAGTCTATTCAATAAATTATATGCAAAGTTTCTGGGGTCCTTGGAACATTTTACAGCTCCTTCTAATAAATAAGAAGAGAACTTGGTATATTGGGTTCCTGAAATGGAAAAGAATGGGAGTCTTTTTATGAAATATCAGCTGTCCTAAATTATAATCAATGTGTCCAAAATTACACTCAAGTAAATAAATCATTAATTTTAGAGTAAACAAAAGCCGATAAACTACTTTTCAATGTTCCAAAGAACACTCTGAAAAAGGAACTAAAAACTTCAAATTTTATTGAAAAAAATATAGCAATTTACTTTGAACATTGGTGCTTACATACACCCTGTCCCAAATTACAATCACTTCCCGTAATGGTTTATAAGAGTGATCCTGTGTTCAATCACTGTAAAAAAAAGCGAGTAGAGTTAACTTCTTATCGTCGTAACGATTGCACTTTTTAGATGTAAAAGTATATCAATATTCATTCATGTTAATTTTACAATTTTTTGGGGTAATTTTAACCCCTAAAATACCAAAAAGGTAATATTAACACCGATTTCAGATCGTTACCGTAAAGGGAAAATTAACGTTATTGTAATATTATTTTCGAATTTTTCTCAATATTAATTTAACACTGTGTCGATATAATTTATTTAAATAAAATTAAACGTCTCTTTGTGATGATTGTGCTCAATAATTACAATATTCATAGTAACTAGGAAAATATGTATCAGTATGAGTATTACAATTGGGAAAATTAGGGTAGAAAGAAAGGTCAAAAACAGATATAAATAATGTGCGTCAGAAAAAAGAAACATTCAGGAAATAGAGAGTAGGTAATTAATTAATTTAAATCGAAAACGTTTGAGACAATTTGGGTGGAACATGGAAAATAGGAAAAAAAAATGTGTAATGCAAAGTGAATACAAGTCTCAATTATTTTTATTTGGGCTGATAGAGAGTATGAGATAATATTATGTGTGGGCAAGAAAGTGAAAGATGTGGCATAATTTTCCTCTTTTAACCATTTCGTAGGTTATTTAGTGGAATATTTTGTAGGAAAAAGAAATCCCTGGGAGAGTATTAAAGAGGAAAAAAAACAGTGCAAGATTTGTGGATGATTTCTATCAAGGGCGTTAAGAGAGAAAATCTTCTCACTTGCTTATAGAAAAAGTCGAGGGCGAGAAAAGTTGCAGAGGTGTGAGGAAAGAGTGTGATAAGAGTGGTTAAAATGTATTGAAGCTGAAGGCAGAAAATTGGATTTGTCGTGGGTGGAAGAAGAAAAATCGACAGATCTAAAGAAATTCAGGCATATTCTACTATCTCTGTTCTCATGTTATGTCTGTGAAATTTCCCTAAAGTTCCTTTTCTTGATGACCTGTAAAAAGTTTTGGGACTTTTTCTCCTTTATGGAGAGGATAAATTATTTCTATTATGTTTCAGTGACTTCTTATCTTAATTTTTTGCTCTTTATGATTCAAATTGTATCGTTGCGTATCAATTTTTTTTTAAAGAAATATTTGTGCTTTTCTTAAAAAAATCACATAGGGTAAATGTGCCAAATTCCGGCCAGCTTGCAATTTCCGCCATATTTGTTGTTCCTCGAATTTCCATAATTTTTTTGGTTTTTGCATACTCTAGAGATTATATAGGGTAAGTGTGCCAAATTTCGGCATAGTTGCATGCAAGCGCCAAAGTCTCAAGTTTGAAATGTAATATCATTAATAGAAATTGATTTTTTTCATTCCTTATACTTAAGGAGTGTTGCTTAGAACCTTGTAGAAAGTTTATCGTCTTTATTTACTCTAAAATCATTCTTAATACATTTTAAAATGAATAAAAATGTAGACATAGGTTTGGTGCCCTATTTCGGCCACCTTCATTCTCATAGTTCCTTGCCCTTCGGGAATTCTTCCAATATCTTTTTCACGTGATCTCGTTTGTCGAAGCTACATTTTTTGTTATTCTTTTGCATTGTATAATCTCTAGAGTAGTAAAAACTAAAAATTCATGGAAATTCGAGAAACAAAAAAGGTGGCCGGAATTGCAAGCTGGCCAAATTTGGCACACTTACCTTACTGCAAAAAATAACAAAATATGTCGTTTCTACGAACAAGATCATCTGAAAGAGACATTGGAAAAATTTCGGAAGGGCAATGAACTATGAAAATGAAGGTGGCCGGAATAGGCCACCAATGCCATGTCTACATTTTTATTCATTTTAAAATATATTAGAAAAGAATATAGAGAAAATGAAGACGACAGACTGTCTACAAGATTCCAAGCACCACTCCTTGTAAAAAAAAATAACAAAAAAATCAATTTGTATTAAAAATATTACATTTTAAACTTGAGACTTTGGAGCTTGCATGCAACTATGCCGAAATTTGGCACACTTACCCTAGTCACATTTAGTGTTGCGTAGTGTTAGAAAATAATTAAAGCAGATCCCCGACATTTCCTCTATCACACGAATAGTCTCAAAAGGCACTCAAGTAAAACCAGAACAAAGGATACTCATTAAATTCTTTCCAAGCCCCAAAAAGTATTCCATTTCTACTTCCAAACCTCTCGAAAATTTGGTGGTTTTGGAAAGCACATAAAACTAAAAGGAAAAAAACAGAGAATAACCAACAGACAAAAATTGCGATCAATAATTTTGTGCCCTCTAAACACACTCACATAAAATCACAATAAAAATCTTACGGCAGAAAAGAACCTTCTTCCTAATATGAGAAATATAGAAACAGAATTTTCCACTTTTCACCAACTAAAATGTTCTATATATTCTCACTCAACGGAAATATCCGTGTGTGTGTGTTGAATGCGGAAAATATTTTTCAAGTCACGAAGTGTAGGGGGTTGGAGAGAAGTAAAAAAAAAGCCTTCAATATTTATGTCAGAAAAATTCTTGCCTTTCTACAATACCCAAGTTCTCTTCTTGCCAGAGAAAAAAAAAACACTTGGAAAATTGATTTAGACTTTGTACTGTTTTGATACATTGCTTGATGGGGAAAATCATTTTCGAAAACTCTTCATTTCTGGACATTCGTTCGTACCTTCGTACTCAATTTTTCTCTTTTCTTCATCATTTGCAATATGCCAGGTGTATCCTGAAACTTCACCCGAGGGGTATAGATGCATATCACAGGGTATAACAATTGTGCAAATAGAAGGAAATATTGAAATTTTTTATCTTTTTTCAAAGAAATGGATAAATATCAATTTAGTAGAGTGTTAGAATAGGGGACAATGGGCCAGTTCACACATGTAGGATAAGTGTGCCAAATTTCGGCATAGTTACATGCAAGCGCCAAAGTCTCAAGTTTGCAATGTAATATTTCTAAGACAAATTTAATTTTTTTTGTTAATTCTTTATAAGGAGTGTTACTTGGAATCTTGTAGACAGTTTATCGTCTTTATTTTATTTAAAATCATTCTTAATGCATTTTAAAAAGAATAAAAAAAATAGCTTTGGTGGCCTATTTCGGTCACCTTCATTCTCATAGTTCTTTGCCCTTCCGGAATTCTTCAAAAGTGTTTTTCAATCATCTCCTTCATCTAAGCGACATTTTTTTTTGTAATTTTTTGCATTACATAATCTCTAGAGTATGCAAAAATTAAAAATTCATGGAAATTTCAGGAACAAATAAAGTGGCCGAAATTGCAAGCTGGTCGAAATTTGGTACACTTACCCTATAACTTTCAAAAATAACAAAATATTATTGTGCTATCACAGGATATTTGCTTGGATTTTACAAATTAAAATTTTAATTTAAAAATGTAATGAATTGATAAGAAAATAACTAAATGAAATTTACTATTTAGTATTTACTACATCTACATCTGCATTTACTATATACATCTATTTTACTTTTTACTATACAAGATACTAAAATTTCACCGGAATCACTTCAAAAATACCGAAGTTATCGAAGTTATGGTCCAGTCAGATTACTTTCCCTTATAGCTGAGATCAGGGTAGAGCGAGAGTAAAGTGCGACCCACCGTAGGAGAGCTCTTGACCTCAGGCTACACTATACTAAAATTTTATCTGAAAATAGAAATTTCGAGGTATTCGATATCGAATTTTCGAAAATTGTTTTTTCGATTATTCGAACCTTCGATTAAATCGGATGAAAATGAGGTGTTCAAGTATTTGTGGCAGTTAATGTGAACTTTCCAAGTCACCCAAAATTTTTCAAACTCTGACAATTAGAACCGGAAATATGAATACTTTAAAATTCAAATTTTGACCCTTTCTAGCTCGGGTCGGGGTGTTCGGTGAGAGTCTTTATACTTTTAATCGAAAGCTCTTAGGCCCAGTTACAACATACTAAAATTTGAGAACTATTGATGCCATATGGGTTGAGTTATTGAGGAAACAAAATTTTGGGGTGTTCTAAAATGGCGTAAGGGGGGATGGATCTGACATCACTATCTGATGTCGTCCACCCAATATTTAACCTTCGCTGAAAAACGCTTGTTGATATCTCTATCCGTTCTCTCACCAGTAGCGTTTGTACTACGTAGAATCGGCCGGACAGACCGCTGGACGGACGGCCGTAGTGCCGGACCGGATATTTTTAAAACCGGATATTCTATAGAAAAATGCACATACGATAGATTGTTTTTACTCTGAGCAACTCTATTGTCAACAAGTTGGTTGATTCCAAATTGAATTCAATGCAAGGATCAGACTGAATCGTTTTAAGCCCATAAGTAACATAACCTAACGAGCACCAAATGCTAATCGATTTCAATTCAGTTGAAAACATATGTATTTTCAGCTAAATTCTGCCAGTCTTAAAACGACACTCGCGATTGCAATGCTATTTCCATTTGGTTAGCACTTTTTGTTTGAGAACTGCTGACTGGTCAGCATATTTTTGCTAATCGATTGAACAAAAATATATTGAAAGCACTGTTTTTTTTCAGCTAACTGTGGTCGCTCTGAAATGCAATAATTCATTAGATTAAATAGATGATTAATCATGGTTTACCACATTGGATGAATTCATAAATAGTTCTGAAAATTTTGCTTTAAGTTTTTAAAGTACATGAAGGCCAGTATCATGCAGGCTTTCTCTGTACCCTAGATGTGGATAATCCCCTCCTGTTCGCAAGCTTTTCTTTAATTCTAGCACTTAAGGATGGTCTTTAGCGATCCAATCTACCATGTTTGATACTGATACTGCCCCACTCTCCCTTACACTCAATAATTCTTGTTTTGTAAACATCATTGGTTTTTCTAAACAACAGATGAGGGTCATCGAGGTGACTTGGACAAAAATTTCGTTCACTCTCGCTAAATATCAAAAACATGGTTACAAAAGCAAGTCTCTCATCATAAAAAAGTTTAAAATTTGCAATGTTATAGGGTCAAGGAAAACACTGAATAGTTGGAATAGTCCATTTATTTTTTGCTCAAATAAATTTTGCCGAAATAAACCTGAAATACACTTTTTCTCAGTCTATGAGATCTACACGAAGAACAGGAACAAATAATAAAGATGCAACTTTGTCTCTTGTTCCCTGTGTATTGGAAAAGGTGTGTTCTTTCGGAGTTTCGTAAAGACATCCATCGAATTTGGAAGTTGCTCAGGTAGAAAGCATTTGAAGATAGTTTTCTTCACAAAGAAATATCCCAAATTGCTAGTGGAGGATTGAAAAAGACTTCTTTGACAATTTCACCATGAAAGTAGGCTGCATCCTGCAGAAGTTGACAAGGCACAAAGAAAATCTTGAACTCCTAATGGCAGTTGGTAGTGACTTCTTGTGGATAGTGGAAGAATTTGTCGTAGGATTTCTTGTGGTAATTGGGAAGAGGTTCTTCTTATGATAACTGTAATCGTGTAATTTGTGTGGGTCACTAACATTGAGAGAATAAGAAAAGAATCCCGTGTTTTGTTGTATAAGTTGTGCGAGAATGAAAGAAAGAAAATGAATTTTCATTTTGTGAAGGAAAGGGGAAAAAAGCCCAGATAAAAACAATAACAAAGCATTCAAAAATGAATGGAGAGCGAGAGATTGAAGATGAAAGAGTCTGGACTTGCCACAGTCACAGAGTTTAATCTCTACAAATGATAGAGAAGAAAATTTTATGCTGGGATGCAGAATGAGAGAGTCAGAGAGAGAAGAAAGTGTGTGAACAGTGACGTACTTAGGTTCGTTGGCGCCTAGGATCTTCTTTTTATGTTATTTTGTGTATTGATTGGGAGTAAACTATGAAAAATGGTCAGTAAATGTAATTTTAAAATTTTGAAAATTGCATTTACAGGCCCCTTTTGTTTTGAGCGTCTAAAATTTCGTACACGCGCTTTTCGGAAAATTAAGAATAAGACTTGATGAATAAGCCCCAGGATCCTAGTTCTGAAATGTGGCACTTTTTCAGGAATGTTTGGAACATCAAAAAGTACATAATTAATTTTTCTCTAAAATTATTCTAAATAGATTTGAAATTGAATACAGAAATATAGGTATTGCTTTGTTCGCAATATCGGACACCAAGTTCCTCAAAATTCCTTGACCTTCCCCGTACTTTCCCAAATTTTTTTTTACAGCATATCGTTCGTAGAGGCGATGCTCTTTTGTTTCTTTTTGATATTTTGAGAAACACAAGAAGTGTCCGATATTTCAAGCTATCTAAAATTTCTTACAACTGCAGAAAGTTACTACCAATACTTTACTTTGGAATTGATCCTAAAACTATTGTTAATGCATTTAAAATCGAATACAAATAAGGATATTGCTGTGTGTGCAATATCGGACACCAAGTTTCCCGAAGGCCATGCCCTTCGGAAACTCTTCCAAGAATTTGTCTACAATATCTCGTTTGTAGAGGTGATACTCTTTTGTCTCTCTTTTATATTTTGAGAAATAAAAGAAGTGTCCGATATTGCAAGCTATCCGAAATTTCGCTCAGTTGATTTAAGTATTAAAAGTTGCTACTAGAACTCCTTTGGAATTAGTTCTAAAATGGTTTTGTAATAGATTTGAAATTGAATACAAATCAACGATTCCATTCCATACGATGCTAAGTCGACTCAGTCTTTTATTACTCCGAGAGATATGTTGTTCCTGGCATCGGGATCTACAACTCGGGAAAATTTGGTGATCATCCGACGTCTGGGTAAAGAGATATTCTATTATTTCGAGATAAAAATTGACACAGTCAGCATTGGTAGTCGCCAATTTCAAGGCTCTACTGAAAAGTTGTCATTCTGAAATAGCATAATATGGAATGGAAGCATTGAAATTTAGACATTGCTTTGTGTACAATATCGGACACCAAGTTTCTCGAAGCCCCGTGACCTTCCCCGAACTCTTCCAATAATTTTTCTACAATATCTAGTTCGCGGGGCGATATTCCTTTATTTCTTGTTGGTATTTTGAAAAACAAAGAAGTGTCCGATATTGTAAGCTGTCCGAAATTTTGCGCAGTTGCTTTAAATATTAAAAGTTGCTACTAGAACGCCTTTGGAGTTGCCCTACGGCCACTATTTTTTTGAAATTTTCGTAAAAAATACCCCAATTTTCTTTTTGCTTGACGCTTTAAATTTTAGGCTCCTCTTCGAATTATAGGTTCCCGAATGATCTTTCGCCCGGGGCGGGTTTCCCTCAGTTCCTCCCCTAAGTACGCTACTGTGTGTGAGAAATGAGCAAAGTTGGAACCCAATTTTAAACTTGTGTGATTTATTTTTTCCTACATTTTCTCTTGAGGTTCTCTGATGAAATTCCGTCTGAATCTTGATATTTTCACAGTAACTGGAGGACAACACTTGTATAGATTAAGCACTGAAAGTGAGATGCTGAGTGTCAAAGTGCATGTGATTTCTTATGACCTTTTTTTCCTCTGTAAATATTAAAATCTCGCCACAATTTTTCTCTCAACGTTACGGAAACTTCTACAGAGGCCCAGAACTCTAAATTTGTCAAAAAAAAAGAAGCATTAAATGGGAAAATATTTTGACTAATGCTACTTCTTATGATCTCATTTCTAACAGATTGAATTCAGCAATTCATAAAAGGCGCAAAAGACCCCGCATTTTGCGTAGGGCATGTTTGATGGACAGTGGACACCGAAGTGTCGTCTATGGCCGATTCCGTAAGAAATCAATCGCTCTCTGCAGTGACGGAGGGGCATACTGGTAATTGATTTTTTTCTTCTTCTAAAAAATGTAGTTAAACAATGTCTAACAATTTCTTTTTGGATGTTTTTATTTTTTATTTTCTTGATATTTTCCTAATTTTGTTTTGTAGACATTGATTTTATTTTTTTTTCATTTTTTTTATTTTTGTTGTGAATTCAAAGACAGATCAATTTTATGTCTCACTGGCTTATTTGGGATGATTTTTTTTTAATTAAGTGTGAAGTATTTTATGAACAAAAACAATAACATAAGGCATTTTTAAGTTTATATTTTTGATAATCTTATTTTTTCCTCAGTAAAAATTTAAATAAAGAAAATATATTCGGATTTTGAAATTGTACAATCTGAAAGTAAACAGGGTAATAATATTCGGATAGTAGCGAAGAGTGGGGCAGTTTGACGAACGACTTTTAAATTTTTTGCTTATTTTTCTTGTCTCTTGGAAAAAAATGGCATAAAAACTTTATTAGCTCTAAGTTCGTTCAGAAAAATCTTTCATTCGTAAGAGTCCAAAGGGCCCAAATAGACTTATTGTGTTATCACACTTGCACATTAAAATTTTAATATGATTCACATTAATTTTCGCTGGTGAGAGTCCAAATGTGTAATTTAAGTGTTTGAATCATTTTATATTCGAAGTTTGATCTATTTGTTGATAAAAAGGTAGACTTGGCCCGCAAAATTTGGTATAAATTGATTTATATAGCATTAATGCGAAAAATTAATGCGATTTTCTCTTTAATTTTTTTAATGTGAAAAATATTTATGCTTTAGGTAAATTTAAACTCACTTTTGCAGTCCAAGTCCACTTCTTTATCAATAAATAGAAAAACCCCAAATATTAAGTAACTCAAAGACACATATAACATATTTGGACGCTCAAAAGCGACAATTAATGTGAATCACATTAAAATTTTAATGTGCAAGTGTGATAACGCCGTTATACTGGCTTCAGACCTAATGCTTAGCCATATGGCTTAACTGCTCTAATTTCTTACCAATCACGATTTTTTGGAGAAATTTAACTTAAGATTGTATTGTTAAAGATGAAAAACCTATTAGGTTCTCCAAAAGCAATAAAATTGCTCGCTATTTAGGATTTTGAGAACTTCGCGAATTGGGCTAAACCTCTAGTCTGAAGACCGCTTTAAGTTGATCTTCAAAAATATATAGCCAGTAACATTTTGCGGTAAAGACTTCTTAAATTTTTATACGCATAGGCCTCAGGACCATCATTCAGAGGTCCTTTGGTTAAATTTCCTTTACATAATCCTTTTCTGCTAAAAATTCTCAACAAAGTTGGGTGATTCCAAATTGAATTCAATGCTGGGATCAGCCTGATTCGTTTTGGGCCAATAAGTAACATAAGTACAATAATTTATTAGATGATTAATCAAGGTTATATAGCTCGTTGGGTGAATTCTGAAAGAGTTCAGACAGTTTTGCTTTAAGTCCTTGAAGTACATGAAGGCCAGTTTCATGCAGGCTTTCTGTGTGTCCTAGATATAGATAATCCGCTTTTGTTTGTAAGCTTCTCTTTAATTTTAGCACTTAAGGATGATCTGCATCGAACCGATCCGACCTTTCATGCCCGATCGCTGAAAGCCATTCTTAAGTGATCGAATTAAATAAATGCTTACAAACAGCAGATTGGCATATTATCCATTAATTAAGTATTTTAATTAAAAAGGGGGCGGTAAAGCGTCCCAGCCTTTGCGAAGGTGCTCGAACTCGTGACTTAAATGCTATACCTCAAAAGTACTTTCGCATCATTTACCGTTTATCGGTTGTCAACCGATTTTAAACGATTCATATGTACTCAAAAAATTGCCCAAATTACCTTAGGTGTAATATAATTAAATTGTTCATCACCGATTCTAATAGCGATTTCTAACCAATGAAAAGAGTTCAGGCTTGTCAAGAATTCCAAGACCTTTCCAACAAGCCCAAATTTGATACTATTTGATTGAGAAATGCGCTCTCTGTAGCATTTTTTACCTTTGACCTTGAATGAATCTTAGGAATGGTTCAACGGTTTTTTCTTATATGGATGAAATGTCCCCCTGGGTAATCTCTAAACTAAAACATATTCAAAAATGAAAAAAAATCGCACGAAGCGTTTTCAAACAATTCCAAAATAAACCTTTTCCCAGAGTTGACTTATGGGGGGATCCCCTGAAAATTCCAATTCACTATCTCTAATCGTTTGAACTCTAAGCGTGGCAACGGCTGAACAGATGGTCTTACGGACAAACAGCATGACATCATTTCTCAGAAATCGTCTGAACCGCGAAGATTTATTGAGAAAAGTCGTCCCCGTGGGGTAAATTGTGAAAATTTTGGGGGCTGAAAAAATCTAGGGATTACATTCTGCTCTCCATATAGCATATAGAAATCTTGTAGAGACTTACGGCGACCATGCTCCATCAGAAATAACATGCAGAGATTGCAGACGCTTCGAAAAGAATAACTTACATATATATAAAATATTCATTCATTCATTCATTTTCAACCGCTTATCCCTATTGGGGTCGCGGGCCCATGACATCCAAATTAGCAGCCCACGCTTGTCGATCCTCCGCCACTTCAGGAAGATGTTCGGGTTCGATCCCGAGGCGTTCCAAGGCAAGATTCTGAATTTGATTCAGCCACCTTGTCCTAGGTCTGCCTCGAGGCCGAGGTCTCCTCACAATGGCTTGCATAGCTTTTCTGGGGAATCTTTCTATATAAAATATATATAGGGTAAATTAAGCTAATTCAAAACCTGCTCCAAATGGAAATTTTTCGCTACTCCAAATGGAAACGTCATTGTTTTCATGATAAATACAGTACTAAATTATTATATTTATATATTTTCTATACCAGAGTTTCATTATTTAGTTAATTTTGCTCCAAATAAAGCGAAAATCCATTCATAATCACAAATTTTAATTTATTAATTTCTCAGAAAAATTAAAAGTGTACCTTTTCACCACCGAAATTTTTCAGAGATCGATCATGTTTTCCAATGAAAAACACAATGAGGTGACTGTTGTTTATTCGTTTTGTTTAACGTATATGTCATATGTCTGGCTAATTTTAGTTAAATTAAGTGCTAATATTTATTGTTAACGGTACGTGAAATTTTCAAATGAAATAATTACCTATTTCGTGAACAAAAAGGGTTTTTCTAAAGTGTCTGCAAATTCTTTAAAAGGAAACCCTGGAAATATGATTTTTTCTTGGAGAAATTTTCTTATTGTTTTAGATGGAAAAGGAGAAAAGACCAGGAATAAGAATAAATCCTGCACTCAAGAGCAACTCAACAAGGCTTTGGAAGCCTTTCGTCGCGGTTTCACTTACACTCTTTGTCTCCAATTAGAAACTTTCCCTTGTCTCCATTTGGATTAATATGTTTCCAATAGAAGCATTTTACGTCCGCGTATTTTTCTTGTATTTAAGAAGTTTTCAAATTATGTCTAAAGAATTTTCACTAAACAGTAATATTCTAGAAGAGTCAAGGAGCAAATTTATGTAATTTTCTTCGGAAAAAATTGAACTTAATGTGTTGAATCTTCTGTCAAAGTGAAAGCGTCTGGAAATGGTTTTGAATTAGGACATTTACCCTAATATGGACAATATTTTGAATGAAATAATATTTTCTAATTTTCTTTAATAAAACTTGAATTTTCACAAAAAGAGGGCGAGAACTTTTTGTTAAATGAAAATGTAACTTGCAATTCATAGTTGAAATTGCCCCACTCTTCCGTATCTTAGAAGTACTGCAGAATCATTAAAGGGGACCGGGAATTAATTAGTCGGAAAAAAGTCCTTTTTGTGTATAATTTGTGGGAAAATTGCTTGGATTAGAATGCTAAATATTTCAATGGAATATTGAAATATCTGATTTAGAGGCTGTTATTTTAGCCCCATTCCTTGCATCTCTGACATAAGCTTTAGTTGAATATCTTTTTTTCTGTCTCTCTGGAACATTCGTAGTAAAAATATATTTACAATCTCCCGGATGTGTACCAGGGAGAAGGAGTAGGAAAACTAATTTTGAAAAATCAATTTTATTTTCCAACAACATCCTCTTTCCAACATTCATTGATTGAAAACGAATTGTGGAAGAACATTGAATTACAGTACCTTTTTCCTTGATTTTACATGACATTAGGATTGTTTGGTATTTTATTTTGTTTTCTCTTGGAATCTTGTTTCAATTGGTTGTGCTTTGTGTCCCTTAATAGATTCCGAAGATAAAAAAAAATTGCCGAGTTTGAGAGTTTTGCGAGCATAAGACGATTACTAGGGGCTTGAAATAATTTTTGTGTATTTATTTAGGTTAGAGTCCCTCGATAAGAGAGAGAGGCAATTAACAAATTTTGAAAAAAATGTGCCATTGCAGCCAATAATTTATCAACAGAGGAACAGAGAAATACCCGTTTGAGACGTCATCGTGCCAACTTGTACAATAGATCATCCTCTCCAGATTGCATAGCATACAGAACACGATCGAGACTTCGTGGCTGTGGGGTTGCATTGAAGGGGGGCAATTGTGTGGTGGATCAGAGTGAAGAAAGTCATACGAGTGCTGAAGGAAGCAGTGGATTGCGTACGAATAGTAGTTTGGGTCAACAGAGTGAATCCCGCGATTGTATTGCTTATAGGACAAGATCGAGGAGAAATATCGATAATCAGTTTTCTAGTTCAGAGAATAATTTTATCCAGAAAGGTGTTAAGAGATCACGTCCTGGATCCTACCTTCCCACCATTGACGAAGAAGCAGCTGAAAATTCATCGTCATCGTCATCATTTTCCTTTTCATCTGTGGATTCAGTGTGCAATTTTGCCGTGTTTGATCCACACAATCAACAGAGTAGTGGATCAAGTGGTGGCAGTGGACACTTTAGCAAGCGTCTCAAGTTGTCTGACATACGAGAGACTCATCAGCAACAGCAAAATCCCGAAACAAGTGGCTCCAGTAAAGCCCCGAACCTGGGGGCACGTTTAGCGAGAGGCAGCAGTGGTCGGGAGCCCCAGCATCATCAGTCCGAGTCGCAGGTCAGTTTCCATTTTTTTTATTTTGACAAATATTTGCATGATTTACAGAAAAAATAACGTTACGCTGCTTTCGTAAGAGGCCAAACGGTTGAAGATGAAAACTTGGGGTTTCCAGGGATATCCTTATTCCTTACGTTCAGTAATAACTTTCCCAATTTTAGGACTCTTCTCTTCGGTTGAGTTTTTTCCTGTATCGATTCGAAGGTACCTAAAAACCTGTTGGAAGTTCGAAAATTCAAACATACAAGTTGCACAAAATTGATAATTCGAAATTGAACAATAGACAGAGCTAAAGCGGCGAATATGTGAACTTTCACTCTGGAACTTTAGACTTTCGGTCGATTTTCGAATAGGTTTGGCTTGGCTTTATCTCTTCGAAAGTTTTATTACAGAACGGAGCCACAATTCGAAGGAAATCAGTAAGAATTCACCTAAATTCTTACTGAAATTCAAACCGAAGAGTTGCACAAAAGTGAATATTGGAGTGTAGTGAATACCGAAAATTCGCAATGGAAGAACAGTCAACGCTAAAGTGGCGAATATATGAACTAGCAGTCTTGAACTTTAGACTTTCGGTAGATTTTCGAATAGGTTTGTTTGGCTTTGTCCTTTTCGAATAGTTATTACTGAGAAAAGCCATTCAGTGCGTTTACAGCTGGAATTTCCGGAGAAAAGACATTCGAAGATCGGTTTCAAACGCCAAAGAACAGATACTTTCCGTACAGAAGTAGATCTTGAAAAATTCGGAAATCTATTTGAAGATCCAAAAAAGAGACTTTCTTACTTCTTAATACTTTCGCAAGATGACGGAAGTTACATTGTGTTCGAATTTCGAAGTTCTCAAGTGTCAAAATGTGACGGTCTTCACATTTTTGTGAGGAAAGAAACAGAACAACGACGTTTACTGTTCTTGCCCCAGTATTTAATCACTCCATAATCACTGAGTAACTTTTTTGCCAGCTTTTTAGTGTGATATTTGATAAATTTTCCCCACCTTGTTCGAAAATTTAGTATGAAAATTCGAAATTGAATTTGAATTCTTCGAACATCAACGACTTTTTGTGCAAAATAGGGTTCCATTTACCTTTTATCCAAGACACTATTGGAGAATCAAGGTCTACTTCTGTTTGGGCTCACTCTGGGCCATTTTAGCAGAGACACTTTTCGAAAATTGAACTCCAGTGTCGCTGATGTTCGAAAAATTCAGACAAAATTTCGAATTTTATAAATAAAATTTTCGCACAATTTAAAAAAAAATACCACACTAAGCAACTGCCAAAGATATTACTCTGGCATTATGGAGAAAATTGTAATTTGAATTACAATGTTTTCAGCCTTGTTGCCGTGATTTTCCACACAACAAATGAAAACTGTCTTTATGTTGATGTTCGAAACACTCGGACATTTTGATAGAAAATCACATTGAATTATCGAAACTTCAAAGTGAACACTCTGAACATCCTTAATTCTTCTATTTTTGATTTTTGGATAAATAGAGCACATATAAACTTTAGGAAATATTTTTTTTAACGATTGTAGTACATTTGGATAATTCATTGTGACACGAAATTGAATTGTGTTTCGAAATTAGAAAGAAATGCAATCCCATGGTATTTTGGAACGACTAGCTTGATTTATAAATCGTGTACGAAACTAGTTCACAATATCGAGCGAATAAAATAGTCATAATGGTTTGTCATCTCTTGTTTTATCCCAGAATAATTACTTTGACCAAAAGCCAGGAAGGAAGTTCAATGATTCATTCAAATTTTAAACAATTGAAATTTGCACTCTCTCTTTCACAAAACTCTTATCGATATTTTTGGAGATTTATTTGCGATAAGATGTCGGGCACACTAAATGATTCATTTCAATTCAAATTCATCCTATGCTGTGCATTTGAAAAATACTTCGTTGTTTGTGTAGAAAATTTTTCTAACTGTATTAATTAAAATAATTATAATAAAAAATCTGTATATTTTTTAAAATAGCTTATATACCCAAAAGAAACTACGTTTGGAAAATGACGAGTCCTAAAAAAAAAACTTTAACTGCCCTACGCAACCCGATATTTGTAATTGGTCATAAATCCCAAAAGTACTTTTGTGACTGATGTTATTTCTATTTTTTCTGTATGCAATAGTTCTACCTGTTTCTAAACGATTTTAACTAAGATAATTCGACATCTTACTATTCCATAGGGGGAACTGGGGCAGTATTAAACATGGGGCAGGTGAAAACAGTGCGATATTTTTAAATCTTAGAATTCAAAGGACGATACGTATTTTAATTCATAGATAATATACAACATGAGTCCAAACAGTAAAATAAAATTAGTGTTTGCAACTGCCCCAATTTCCCCTGCTATTCCAAGCATTTCAAATCAATTTAAAATAGTTAGAAAGACTAAACTATTTTCTTACAAAGAAATTAACAATTAATTTAGAATAAAATGCAGATTTAAGGGAGGTTATTTTTTTGCAATTGTCATAGACATAGGGTAAGTGTGCCAAATTTAGGCATAGTTGCATATAAGCACCGAAGTCTTAAGTTTGAAATGCAATATTTTTAATTCATATTGATATTTTTTGTTACTTCCTTTTCGGGAAGGTTGTTTAGAACCTTGGAAACTAGTTAATCATTTGTTTTTTTTTTTAAATCAGTTCCTAAAATACTGAAAAATTAATAAAAAATATACATTGCTTTGGGTAGTATTCCGGCCACTTTCAAAACGTCACACGGAACGAGTTTAAAAATATTTACTTTAATACGTTTATATGACCCACAAGTACTGAAATCTTTCGTGCAATTTATATTGAAGACTTGAAGAGTTTACCTTGGCAACCTAAATTTACGCGCAGATTCCCGTAGCAGTTTGCCCTTCCTGAACACTTCCAAGGCCTATTCCACATCATCTTTTTCATAGAGGTGATGCTTTTTTTCTATGGGCATTGTAGAATTCAGAAATTGAAAAAAAAACAAAAAATGAGTAATAAATTAAGGAAAGCAAAATATGTTGCCGGAATAGACAACAATACCTCACCGGAGAGACGTTCACAAAGTATCTACTTTTTTACACGAAGTACAGGATCCAGCTGAGAAATTTTACCCTAAATTTAAAGAATGATTCACTATTAACTTAAACAGAAAGAATCTTTAATAAAAACTAATCAATTTTCATGAAAAATATCGAGTTTCTACAACACAATTTAAATGCAAATTATACCTAAAATTTAACGATTTTTGTGTTAATATATCCTAAAATTAATAAATATTTAAAAGAAAAGTAAATTCATTGACAATTTGAAGATTAAATGCATGGCCGAAATTACACTCAAAGTGGCCGAAATTTGGCACACTTATCCTATCATGTTTGAAGATCTTGGAATTGCACTTGAGTCAATTTTAACCGGTTCATAATCGAACCGATGACTAAGTTTTATCCGATATTACATCTATTACGCCTCTGGTATTTTGTGCAATGTTTTGAGCGATTTGAAAGTCGGTTTAAATCAATTATGAACCGCGGTAATATACCGATTATGAACCGATAACTAATATTTTGCAGAAATTCAATTATTTTACGCCTAAGACATTTTGGGCAATGTTTTGAGTGATGTATGAATTGGTATAAATCGGTGAAGAACCGGTAAACCGTAAATGATGCGAAAGTACTTTTGGGGTATAGCATTTAAGTCACGAGTTCGAGCATTCTGCAAAGGTGAAATGCTTTGCCACCCCTTGTAAGAATTTAAACTTTTCTGGTAATTCCTGGTTGTTATAAATATAGGGTAAGTGTGCCAAATTCCGGCCAGCTTGCAATTTCGGCCACCTTGTTTGTTCCTCGAATTTCCATGAACTTTTAGATTTTACATACTCTGGAGATTATACAATGCAAAAGAATAACAAAAAATGTAGCTTCGACAAACGAGATGACGTGAAAAAGATATTGGAAGAATTCTCGAAGGGCAAGGAACTATGAGAATGAAGGTGGCCGAAATAGGGTACCAAAGCTGTGTCTATATTTTTATTCATTTTAAAATGTTTTAAGAATGATTTTAGAGTAAATAAAGATGGTAAACTCTTTACAAGGTTCCAAGCAACACTCTTTCAGAAGAAAGAATAAGGAAAATCAATTTGAATTTAAAATATTACATTTCAAACTTAAGACTTTGACGCTTGCATACAACTATGCCGAAATTTGGCACACTTACCCTATCATCATTTACTTGAAGTTTTTTTTTTCAATGAAGAGTATCACTCGATATTCTCTCTCAAACATTCTTGATTCGCAGAAATTTAAAATATTTGAGAAAGTATTACTAAAGAATTCCTTATTAAAATCAGAAGAAACATAAAATTAGCAGTATTAAGTGTTTTTAATTTTCAAAATAAATTCACAACAAAGACACACTTTGGTAGAGTACAAAAGAATACAAAATGTTTTGTCTACATTTCTTCATCACTTTTCCTGCTTCTGCTGATGTTAATTAGCTGAGTTAAAGTTTCCTTTTATTTTTTTGTAGCACGGAGAAGAGAGAATGAGGTGGTGCATTTATTTTCTATTTTATGGCAATTTTCCTTAAAAATGCAGTTTCGATTTGAATATTGTGAACACATTTCTTTTCTGCAGTTTCTAGTTTAAAGTTAGTTGTGCTGGGTTCTTGGGGTTTCTACAGAATGTAATTGGCTGGCTAAAAGGGAATGAGATTTGAAATAGATATTCGTTGATAGTTTAATTAATCTGTTGATAATAATTGAATGATTTTATTCCGAGAAAGATGACACGCAGATGAGTATGAGAGAGAAGAAAATTGATTTAGGGTTGTGAAATTGATAAAATAGAAATTCTCTCCTGGAGTGTCTCTTTCTCTGTCTCCTGTGCCCAAGTCTCCTTTGAAATCGGTCAACGACCGTTGCGTGTGTGTGAAAGAGGAAAATAACGATCAACCAACAACCCCTTAATTCAATTGCATCGTGTATTAAATTGAGAGAGAGAGAGAGAGAGAGAGGAGAGGGTGTAGCTCAAAGGGAAAAATCCCCCATTTTTTCCCATTAAAATGTGTAGGGAGAAAAATGTACATTGGTGTTGTTTATGTTGTCGTTGGCGTTGTCGGTATCAGGAGGAGAATAAATATTTAAAGTGGTGTGGATTTTCCAACAGGGGCACCCACCAAGCCTGCTAAAACGCAGTTCTCGTGGCAAGGGCACATCCCAAGCAGCAACGACGGGTTCCTGTGTGAGCTCCCATAGTCGTGGCCAAGCAGGAGTTTCACATCAGCAGAACAGCAGCAGCGCCTCGACATCGTCAAAGTACCAGGGCGGAAGTGCAGGTGGTGCTGGTGCATCTACAACTTTGGGTGGTACAACACGCCATCATCATCATACGCACCATCATCACCACAATTCGAGTGGGCAGAGTGGTCAGTTTGAGGGTAGTTCGGGGGGAGCATCGACGTCCGGAATGGCCAGTGATCAGGGTCAGAGGGGTGGAGAGACCAATCCGACTGTAAAGTTGCACAAGAGTAGCCTCATGTCGACGTCATCGAGTGCTTCTGGGGCATCAGGAAGTGGCCTCACGGAAGCTTCCAATATGCATTTGTTGACACAGCCCACCACAAGCAGTGCCAGTTCTTCAAGTGCTGCCAATACCAGTGCCACAAGTGGCCAATTGCCACCACATCCCGACTCTGAGAGTGATGACAGTGAGGTATGATGTACAATTATTTCAATTAATCACTTTGAAAATTTATTTCCAATTTGTTCGAATTCATCATCCATTTTTTTCTGGTGATTTTTTAAAATGTGTTCCATAGCTGGAACACTGAATCTGCATTTGGTACAAACGGCGATACAAACATTGCTTTTTGCATCAAATGTTGACACAAAAGAAATGCAGCCACACTGAGAAAAAAAGAGGGTGCGCGATTTACTATTTTTTCTCATAACTCTAACACTTTTTAGTTGTAAAAATATATCAACATTTTTTATGTTAATTTTACGCCTTTTCGAGGGTAAAATTTACATTAAAAAAGGCTAACTTTAACCCCTAATACACCTAAAATGGGTAATATTTACACCGATTTCGGATAAAATAACATTTCCGAAATGTTATTTTAACTTTTTCGGGTTTCTCTCAGTATACGGCAATCGTCGATCGACAAAATACGAAAAACTTAAATATTGTTCAATACGCTTCAGACTTGATAGTTAGTACAAATCATGTAATATTTCTGGACTCGGAATATTCCAGATCATTTGATTTTCCAATTTTTCGGTAGTAAACACGTTGTGGCCACACGGGTGCCTTTAAAATGGAGCTGTTTTGTTATATCTTTAAATGGAAATTATTTAAAGGAAAAGTGTCCATGCTTTGCACGGTCCCAAGCTTTGTAATGACTGGTTCCGAAAAACCGGTAAACCGCCCTATTCTGGCGACGGTTTTAAAACCAGTTTTTAGAGATAAAACCGGTTTAAAATCGTCTCTACAGAAATTTTAAAATTTCCCTTAAGCTTAAGTTTATTTCTTGAAATTTAAGATATACTGCTAAATATTTCCTTGACTTGAGTGCAATATGATTCTAAGTAAAATGTGTAGTATGGTAGTAATGTTAATAATATAATGATAGTAATGGGTTTCCTGTACGTTTCTTCTATTCTTGAATAGAATTTGCTTAAAATCGAAAATTATTTCAGGATCTCTTCTCTTGAAAATATTTTATCTTTCAAACCTTAGTTAAACATTTACAAGACTAGAAAGTCAATTGTATACCGAGAAAAAAATTGTAAACAATTCAGTACAATCTTGTAAAATATTGTTTTATGTGGAAAAGTAACAAGATGTTTACATCTTCCTGTCTTCATAAAGCTTTTTATTAAAAATTGCTATATTGTATCTACATATCTTATTAAGATCGAAATTCACAAAAATTGTTGCACAAGATTCTTGTAAAATGTTTGTCAAAATCTAGTATTTATTAGTTTCTCAATACCGATGGAGTAGAAAACCCCAAATGTTCCCCTTTATTTTATTTCTTTTTTTTTCAAAATGCCTATGGAATATTTTTTGACTTCCATTTTTGAGGAAGCTACGACAAATTTCCATACAAAATTTTCAATAATCAGCATTTGCCGTAACTTCTTTTGCTCGTTTGCGTGGCTTGTAATTTGTAGCAAAAATGTAATATTTCTCAATAAAACATTCACAAACTCTTCCAAATATCGAAAGACAGTGCGAATAATGCAACATGAAATCATTTTAATTCAATATTTGCGAGAAAAAAGTGAGAAAAAGTCCCTATCCATCTGTCATTAATTCAAAACAAGAACAAGCGACGTGGCGCACAAAATTTATTCAATAAAACTTATGAAATAAAAGCTTTTAGGGACATGGATAACAGTATTATTGACTAATTTAGTCAGATAAAGGCGCTTATTATCACTAGAATAATTCAAATTGATTTAATGCATTTTAGAATATTGTCGTAACTTCCAAGATTTCCATACATTGGAAATTACGGCTTTATAAACGATGGAAGTTATGATAAAATATTATTGTGTTTCTTCTAACATATTTCTCAATATTGCAGCTTTTAAATAATTTTATAAAGATTTTCTCGAGTTAACATAGAGTTTATTAGTGCCACTTTTATTATTTTGACTCAAAAGTATCGCATTCGGGGCTCATTTTTAAGAAAAATAAAGCTGAACTGAAAATTTCATCTCCTGAAAAGTTGTTAAAAGGAAGTTACGACAAATGCTGATTTAACTGACGATATGACTATCTCATTCTTTCGCTCGTTAAATTCGATTGAGCTAAATTTAATTTGGAGTGATGTTTAAAAGAAGAAGAAGACGAAGAGTGCGAAAGAATAAGATAGACTCACGCAAAGCGTGTGAGGACAAAAGGGATTCGAATTTCGATTTTATGAAATTTGTCTGATCGAAAAGGTGTGCCGGAGCCATAAAGAATCGCGTCGAGCAAATGGTTCTCGGCCATCGAAATGAATAAAATTGGATGTGAAAATTGAATTTTTGACGCCTTCTAGCTCTGGTCAGGGGATTCGAGGTGGTCGATGAGGGCCTTTATATTTTTAATCGAAAGCTCTTTAGCCCAGCTATAACATACTAAAATTTGAGATCGATCGATGCCATAGGGGCTGAGTTATTGATAGATAGAATTCATTGTTCATCAAATATTGGAATAAAAATCCATAATTAAAACCAATTTATTTTTAATGTCCAAATTTACCTTCAAAGTGTCCAAATTTAGAAACTGTCCAAAAGTATGAGCCTTTTCCCTACGTGATCTAGAAGTGTCAAAACTTGTAAATCCAAAATTTGGGTCCGATTTGGCAAGGTCGGATTTCAGCTGTGACTACAAAAGTTGAAGTTGTAAAGAATCTCAACTTAAATGGATGATGAATTCGACTACGATGTTTGATTTTTGAAAAACGATAATAAATAAATGTTATATCAAAATTGAGGAGCTCACAGCAAAAAAACGCTATTTTAATAGGGAAATAGATAGATAGATAGATAGATAGATAGATAGATAGATAGATATGTTTATTTCATGTCAAAAGAATATACATTCTATAACTGACTATATAAATTTTAGTTTTCACTTAATTCTAAATTGAGTGCGACCAATCCGTACGAGATACATCCTCAGCGTTTTTGGATATCCAATAAAATTTGTTTAATATTCTGACTGTACAATGTTTCATCTTTTTTTAATTGTGAAATTAATTTATTATAATGTTTAATTGAATTGTATTTAATTGATTTTTGTCCATATTTTGTTGTTTTAATTTTAATATTTACGACTTGGGTTTTTTTTGCTCCGAGCGCCTCAATTTCATATTTCTTTCTCAAACATTTTCAATATGTCTATCCAATTTTTTCGATTGAACTAAATTGAAATTAGTGTGATGTTTAAATGAAGAAGAAGAGTGCGAAAGAGTGGGATCGGCATGTGCAATTAAAATGAGAAAGGGATGTTTTCTCTTTTCCCCCTTTTTTATTCTTTGGGCACAATTTTTAGTTCAGGAATAATGTGAAATCAAAATTCACATTTCTTTCTAAATTGGATTGAACTAAATTGAATTTTGATTTCGTGAAATTCTCCTGACTGAAAATGCGTGCCGGAACCATTGAAATTTGAATTGAAATTTGAATGTGCAGGTTGGACGTCTTCAGGCTCTACTTGAGGCACGTGGAGTGCCTCCACATTTATTTGGTGCCCTTGGACCGCGAATGCATCATTTGTTGCATCGTTCAATGGGAGCCAATAGTTCGTCGAAGGCACAGCAATTGCTACAGGGATTGCAGTCACAGGATGAGAGTCAGCAACTTCAGGCGGCCATTGAGATGTGTCAGATGTTGGTGATGGGCAATGAAGATACACTCGCTGGATTTCCCATAAAGCAAGTTGTTCCTGCGCTCATCACTTTGCTGCGGATGGAACATAATTTTGACATAATGAACAATGCATGTCGTGCTCTGGCATACATGCTGGAAGCCCTTCCGCGATCATCGGCCACCGTGGTGGATGCCATTCCGGTGTTTCTGGAGAAATTGCAGGTGATCCAGTGCATGGATGTGGCTGAGCAGAGTCTGACGGCACTGGAAATTCTGTCGAGACGTCACAATAAGGCCATTTTGCAGGCAAGTGGAGTAGCAGCTTGTCTTACATATCTCGATTTTTTCTCCATCAATGCTCAACGGGCTGCATTGGCCATTACGGCCAATTGTTGCTTGAATTTGCACGCTGAAGAATTTCACTTTGTCAGTGATTCTCTGGCATTGCTGGCCAGATTGCTGGCACAGCAGGATAAAAAGTGTGTTGAGAGTGTTTGTAGTGTGTTCTATCGATTGGTGGATAGTTTTCAGCATGATTCGGGGAAGTTGCAGGAGATTGCGAGTATGGAGTTGCTGAAGAATTGTCAGCAATTGTTAGTGGTGACTCCGGCTGTTCTCAATTCGGGCACATTTACCAATGTTGTGCGAATGTTGAGTGTTATGTGTGCCAATTGTCCGGATTTGGCAATAACTCTGCTGAAGAATGATATTGCCGCGACGTTGCTGTATCTTTTGACTGGGAGTGCAGATGCAATTTCGGTGGGAGATGTTGAACTTGTGGCACGAAGTCCGTCGGAATTGTATGAGATTACGTGTTTGATTGGGGAATTGATGCCGAGGTTGCCGACAGATGGCATTTTTGCTGTGGATATTTTCCTAGAGCGTTCAGCCGGAGGGAATCAGGATCAGATTCAGTGGCAATGGCGGGATGATCGTGGAGTTTGGCATAGTTATTCGGCAATTGATTCCAGGATGATTGAGGCAGCACATCTCAATAGTGACGATGAGATAAGTTTGAGCGCCCTCGGGCGGACGTATACGATTGATTTTCACTCAATGCAGCAGATCAATGAGGATACAGGAACAACAAGGCCAGTCCAGAGGAAGATCAATCCAACGAGCAATGAACACTTGCAGGCCATCTGTCAGGAGAATCAGGGCAATTCGGGAGATTTGGTGGGTTTCACAGGGACGGTTAATCTGGCCATGAGACCACCAAGTGCCTACCGGGATGCCCGAATTGCCTGCCTGAAGGAGGAACGTGGCCTAGCGGCGGAATTTGTGAAGAATCTCTTCTCAGTTCTCTACGAAGTCTACAGCTCATCGGCTGGTCCGGCTGTGCGATATAAGTGCCTCCGTGCACTTCTCCGAATGGTATTCTTTGCCAATGCCGATCTCCTGCGTGATGTGCTGAAGAATCAGATTGTATCTTCGCACATTGCCGGCATGATGGCATCGAATGATCTGAGAATTGTTGTTGGTGCCCTTCAAATGGCCGAGATTCTAATGCAGAAACTCCCAGAAGTTTTTGGTGTGCATTTTCGGCGTGAAGGTGTTATGCATCAGATTCATCAATTGGCCGATCCAACAATTCCCATTTGTGCTAATCCCTCTCCAAAACTCATTACAAATCCCGGAAGTGTTAGTGCACCGGCAAGTGCCAGTGGATTGCACAATAATGCCTTTGATTTTGAGGCATCATCATCGAAGATTGCAAATAATTCGCAACATGTGAAGAATTTGAGTGGAACAATGATAATCACGCCGAAAATGAGCATTTCCATGCCGTCAACGAGTGGAGTTCAGCAAGCTGCTAGCCTTCCGGGTACCAGCAATCACTTGTCCATGAGCAGTGGAAGTAGAGGTGCTTCGTCGAGTTTAATGTCAACCAGTCTTCAGTTGGACTGTCACAATGTCTCAGGAATGTCAACTTCAGCAGTTTCACCGCACAATGGTAGTCTCCTCTTTACATCCATCTACAACAGCAGCACCCCAATTCCCATGAGTACAGATTCCAGTTCCACCAGTAACAACTCCATCCAGCATGTCTCACAGAATCACAGTGATCTGCTAAATCTCACGGATTCCGGCATTGTCGATCGCAGTCAGACCCAAACACCAGGAATGCAGACCAAAATGACGGATATTCTCAAGAGGAAGGTGCCACCGAAGAGGAAACCCCAAGGTGGAGGGAGATCATCAAAATCCCGTCAGGACGATACAACATCCACCTCGGCTCCGGCTGCAGTCACTCAGTCTTCGGTGATGCAGGAGCTCTTCAATAAAGCCACGACACTCGGCTCAAGTGGACGCAATACACCATCGAGCTCATCGACGTCATCGCGTTCACGGTTTGGCGGCTCGTCAAAGACAACATCGTTCCTGGCGTCACTGAATCCAGCCAGATGGGGACGTCAGACGAGTCATGGATCATTCACCAAAGACACCAGCTCTTCCAGTACGCTCAGCAAGAGTCCGTCGAATTCCAATTTGATTGCAGCAGGGAATCGCGAGAAGGCACGCCAGTGGATTCGTGAGCAGGCCATCTCTTTTGTGCAGCGCTATGCCGAACAGGAGGCTTCCGGGTCCATTCACTCAGCATCAATGGTGCTTGCACGTCTCCAAGGTCAGTTTGATTTTTTTTTCTTTAAAAATGCATAACAGAAAATTTCATCGAGAAACTGAACAAGTTTTTTTTTAGCACTTTACTGTTCTCAAGTGCTTCTGCATTATCGACTTTTCATATCTCGACCGTTTTGATTGGTTTCTCTAGTCTTCATTCTGCTCTAAAATCACCAAACAGTCATGACAGGAACCAATACAATGAAGAGTCAATTACGCAGAAGAACTCTTGAGAACAGTAAAGTGCTAAAAAAATGTTCTGTAAAAAGTCGATAATGCAGAAGAACTTGAGAACAGTAAAGTTCTTAAAAAAAATGTTCTGGAGAAAAATTTCACCTTTTCATTGGAAAGGCACAGTAAATCTTTACGGTACTATTCCAATGAAAAATTGAAATCTTTCTCCAGAACATTTTTTAGCACTTTACTGTTCTCAAGTTCTTCTGCAATATCTACTTTTCTTTGTGTTGTTGTTTCCTGTTTCGACTATTTGCCCGAGTCCTCGCCATGTTCTTGACCACCAACAGTCGTGACATGAAGCAATAGAGAAAAGTCAATAATGCAGAAGAATTTGAGAACAGCAAAGTGCTAAAAAAAACTACTTATGCCACTCCAATGGAAAATGAAAAGGCGAAATCTTTCCCCTGAATGTTTTTTAGCACTCCCATGAAAAATGAACATGGATTTTTTTTACCACTTTACTTTTTAAATCTACTTTCCTTATTTCAAAATTTATTGTAAAAAAAGTTTTTTGTTCTATAATGACAAATGAACATAATCTGTTCTCAAATACTTCTGCATTGTCGACTTTTCTTTGTGTTGGTTCCTGTCTTGACTGTTTATTTTGAAACCACCAAAAACAGTTTTGAACTAAAATAAAACTAAAGAACAGTCGATATTGCAGAAGTACTTGAGGTCCGCCATGTACTAAAACATGTTCAGGAAAAAGACCCCCCCCCCCTTTTAATTATTCATTGTAATTACTCTATTAAGTTTTGAAGGGAATTAAAAAAAAATGTCTTCACATTCTCCATACCCGAGATAGTCTCTCTATAGCTCTTATAGTCTTAAGAATCATACAGGCTTCCTAGAAGCAATTCGAACAATTCATGCTTTCCTACAAGTTAGTAGGTTTTCTTTTTTCAACGAAATCCACTTAGAATATAAGGATCAGCTCTTCGATTGGACGCTCTTGCGGAAAATTAGCAAATAAATTCCATAGAATTTTCTACATTTAAGTTAAAATTCCAATATATACGGCATTTTGTTCTATAATTTGTCCCAATTTTGAAAGTAAATTTCATTAATTATTTACTTCTAGAGTATATTTCGAAACGCCCTCCGCCCCTATTTTGCTATGCACTGATGAGTCTTGGGAAATTTCCCATAATCGATCAAAAAGTGTCTCTACTGAGAGTTAAATAGCAGTCTGTCGTTCGAAATTGAAAATAATTTTTTAACAATTAAAATTCAAATTTGAATTTTCTAACTAAATTTTCGAATATAAGTTCGAACAATTTTCGAAATAGCAGACTAAGAAATTATTAAAGAAGACATTCAATGATTTATGAGGAGACGATTTTTATTTGAGCAGAATTTTTTGAGCTTTGTTGCTTTGTTTTTCCCACAACAAAGCGAAAATTGTCACATATTAACACTCGAGACACATCGAAATTCGAACATGGATTCCTCAACTTCTAGCTTTCGAAGCTGAAGCACTCAGAATGGTTCGTTCCTGAGATATTTTTTTCCGCCCCTTGTTATAATTTACTTGAGTGGATCTTGGCTAAAATAGAAAATTATTTTAAAGAAAATGTATCCCACTTTTCCAGACGTGATTGTGAAACTTAATGGAAATTCAGCTGAATGCATTGAGGCACTCCATGAGCTTCAGAGGATCCTCATTGAGAGTGACATTTCGCCATTTGAGGTGAATTACTCGGGTTTGATAAAAGCCATGTTGAATTTCATGGCTGCTGATCAGGGAATAGTGTCCAGAGATGATAGACTGAGAGCATTCTTGCACGTATTTGCTGGTTTGCCACTCGATGCTGGGTGAGTTGTGTACTTCCTTTCAGGAGGGACCATTAAAAAATATTCATTGTAAGACATTTTTCTTTAACGAATTTGGTTTGATATTTTAGATTCTGTGGTCCACTTGCCACAATCAATCCAGTGTCATTTAGTGCTTTCGTAGCTAAATTGAATGGTTGTGTTACGCAATTGGAGCAGTTTCCAGTGAAGGTGCATGACTTTCCAGCTGGCGTCGGTGGAAGATCCAACACAAGTGCCCTTAAATTCTTCAATACACATCAGCTCAAGGTAAGTTTACAAGTTCCTACAGGCTACTAACCTCATGAATTCGAACCTCTCTAGTTTGAATCCCAAAAAGTTTCAAGCTATCATCATCAACATTTTCAAACGCTTATCCCCATTGAAGTCGCGGTCCCATGATATCCAGTTTAGTAGCCCACGCTTGTTGATCCTTCGCAACTTTAGGAAGATGTTAGGGTTCGATCTCAAGGCACTCCAAGGCAAGATTCTGAATTTGATTCAGTCACCTTGTTCTAGGTCTGTCTCGAGGGCCACGCCTCCTAGCTTTTCTGGGAAATCTTTTTCAAGCTATCATCATCTCCAAAAGAGCGCTACCTTCTACTTCGTATCCCTTGTACCTTTACGGAGAAATTATCTCCTTCAGTGATCCGGGGTGACATGATAACTTATTTTCGGTAGTATCGACTGTCGATTCTGAAAAATTTAAAAGATAGCTGTCCTTTTTGTAGCCAGCTTAATATAGATATATAGCAACAGTCACATTTTCTTAAGAATGTCACAATAAATGGTCAAACGATGCGTAAAAAATTGTCATTGACTTAATCTAAGAGATACAGATTTATCGATACTATCGATTCGACAGTATCGAAAAGTTATCATTCTAACCCAGGTCAAAAACCTTGTTCGATTCTTCAATACAACTCTCTCATGGTCTTATCATGCCATATCTATGTCTGAGGACAGTTATTCTTTTTACGTCCTCAGATGATTCCGGGACCTTATTTCAAAAGTGCCCCAATCCGAAAGTATCTCACTTCCTTCTTACGTACCGTCGTTGCAGGTGACTTTGCACTCTGCTGTTCGTGAGACTTTCATTAATTCTAGCACTTATTGATAGTCTTCGCCGATCCGATCTACCATGTTAAAGTATAGAGGGATATGTTGAGTACCAAGTAAGGTACAATGATCCTCAAAAGGATTCTTGTAGTTTCAGTAATAGTCAATGAAATCCTAGTATAGGTATTTTGTCAAAAAACGACTCCGCGAAAAGTTATCTGAAGATGCAATTCCAAAATTGATTTCAGAGAAGTAAATTGCCCAAATTTATTCTAAATTTATCTGGCTAGAATAATCCATTTAGATTTTGTTCATTATTTTTATTAAAATACTTTTTTCACTATTATCTTCCTAAGAACGCATGATTTATATTAGAAAATTGCATATGTTCTTTCTAAAGCTTATTTAGAAAAGTATTTGACTAAAAATTATCCAATTTTTTGGGAACTTAAGATAAAATGACCGAGATCTACAAGATAGCATGGTCGCCATCTTGATTTGACGTTTCTGTCCGCCATTTTGAATAACTGTCAAAACAAAAATCTCATCCGATTGAGCTGAAATTTTAGTATGTTCTAGCTGATGTCAAGGCCTTTTTAGAACATATATAAAATACGACGTAGGTCAAGCGATTGTCTGGATAAAAGGGCTCCAAGTTCAAAATTTTGACACTTGTGAATATAGAATCACGGGGAACTTCTTTTATCGAAACCATCTCGAAAAGACAGACCTAACAAACATACAAAAAGAAAAGTAATATTTTAGTTTATAACAGCATATTATTTGAGGATCTGTGTAACTGTTTTTGCAAAGATGAAAAAATAAAAAGAATAAATAGATGCACTTTTCTTTAATTTGTTTTTTTAATTATATAAGAGTAAATGAATATGTGAAATAGAAGCCCCAACTATTTTTAATGGTTGCTGAGGCATTTCGTTTACGTTTCAAAATTCAGGATTAGAAAACAAAGATCGCCAAAATATGAATATTTCAAAATTTTAAACTTTGAGCTTCTGTACTTAGGTAATTGTTCAATCTAAGTCGGAACAAAGATACATTTTGAGAAGGTATTTACGTGAGCTATAACATACTAAAATTTCAGCCCAATAGGACAAGTTTTAAATTTTGACGGTCATTCTAAATGGCGGACAGAAACGTCAAATAAAGATGGTGACCACGTCATTTTGTAGATCTCGTACATCTTACCCTTAGATCTGAAGATCTTCATTGTCGTTTATTATCAGAAATTGTTGATTTTTTTTAGTATTTATTAAAAAGTGCAGTCACCCGCAACGACGGTATTCATTTAACCCACTCCGGCGGTACAACCAATTGCTGGTCTTGACCTCATTCAGGACCCGTTACCATTTGAACTTGTTTCACGCCGCTGCTTTCCAATTCCTCAGCGCTATTGAGCTGGCGTCCTGGTCCAAAATATTATCCATCGGCGACTGGATCGGTCTGGTTTCCTTGAAGCATAGAGTCTTCCCCTAAAGACTTACCAGGCTGGGTCATAGTTATTCTTGCAAATCACATGACCAGCCCACCGAGGCCTTTTGAGGCGTAGTAGGTTGACCACAGTTACCCCTCGGTAGCGCTCCCCTCATGTACTTACTTACTTAGGTGGCTGTCTCGTTCCTTTAAGAACCGGGCCTCTACCACTAACCTTCTCCAGTCCTGGCGCTTCTTGCTTTTACGGGGAGAGTGGTTACCCCTCGCCAAACCTTTTGTGAAGGACCAGATCCCTTGTTCGTTAGCCTCAGGTTCGTGACTTCCCACTGGGGTTGGTTACCCAATCTTCCATCACTCACCTGAGTGTACTGGCGCCTACCAGGCATCTAGTCCGCTTGGAGGTGATCATAGGAATTGAGAGGAAGAGGCTATGTGTAGCATTACCTCCCTCCCCCATTTCGTACGCTGGCGTCCTGGTCCACGGCGTGGATCGGCGACTGGATCAGCTTCATTTCCTTGAAGCATAGAGTCTGTCCTTAAGGGAGTCCGGAGTCCGGAGCCTATTGAGACGTAGTAGTTTACCACAGTTACCGGGTAACCGGGTAGTGCTCATACACTTCATGGTTGTACAGGCTCCGGAATTGTCGCTCCTACGGGTCGAAAAATCCGTCGTAGAGTCCTCCTTTCAAACGCAGCCAAGAGTTCGCAATTCTGCATACTGAGGACCCACTTTTCTTATTCGAAAATTGTTGTTGCAGTGCAATCTCCAGAGACATCCGGACTGCACGAATTTGCGTCAGTGGAAGGGAGGTACAGTTAAGATTGATCCTCTAGCTCTGGTGCAGGCCATAGAAAGGTATCTTGTGGTCAGAGGATATGGTGGTATTCGTGTGGATTCTGAAGAGGATTCCGAAGAGGATATTGATGATAATGTGGCAGCTGTTGTTATGTCTCAGGGTGGTTTCAAGCACAAACTTCAGTTTTTAATTGGTGATCATATTCTCCCATACAATATGACAGTTTATCAGGCGGTTAAGCAATTTTCGCCCCTTGTCAATGATCAATCGGAAACAGATACGGATACTGAGACACCAATTGGTAATGCTAGTATTTGGGTGCAACAACATACAATCTACTATCGTCCAATGGAAGATGATCCGGCTGTGGGCAGCAATAAGAGTGGCAGTAGTGGTAGTTCGAAGAAGAGTGGCAAGAGTTCAGCGGCCAAATTGAGTAGGAAGAAGACGGAATTTTGGACAGAGGGAACTGTTCCACAGATTACATCACCTCTAACACCATTCCTTGTGACATCACTGCCAGGAGATATTGTAACTGTTCAGGATGCCTCATTGGATGCTCTCTGTATGCTGCGAATTGTCAATGCGCTCAATCGTCACTGGGCCCATTTGTACAGTGGTGTTGTTCATATCAATATCATTCCACAGTCTGAATTTGTGCATTCAAAGATAACAGCTAAGGCCAATCGGCAACTCCAGGATCCACTTGTGATAATGACTGGCAATCTGCCACAGTGGCTTCAGCAGATTGCCATGGTGTGCCCGTATTTGTTTCCATTTGAGACACGTCATTTGCTCTTCTATGCTGTCTCCTTTGATCGGGATCGTGCACTCCAGCGTCTCTTGGATACAACACCAGATCTCAATACCGGAGACACATCTGAGCGTGTTACTCCGCGTCTGGATCGCCGGAAGCGTGCCATTGCTCGAGAGGATATTCTGAAGCAAGCTGAAATGATTATACAGGATTTTGGGCACTCAAAGGCTCTACTTGAGATTCAGTATGAGAATGAAGTTGGTACGGGTTTGGGACCAACACTGGAATTCTATGCTCTCGTTTCCACCGAACTGCAACGATGTGATTTGAGCCTGTGGAATGGCAGTGATAGCTACAAGCAGCATTCGTCAACGATTGCTGATGTCGTAAAGTCTGGACTCAATCAGATTGAGGATGAATCATCTCAGTTGAGTAGCAGTGGAATGGCGGCTGTTATTAGTTCAGAAGGGAGTCTCAATATGCTGATTGAGCAATCGGATCAAATGCTGGGAGATACAACAGAACCCTCACCACCGCATCAGTCTCATCATGGAGGCGGTGGAGGAGGTGGAACTGGTGAGGATAATCGAATGGGATCACCATTGCCGCAGCATTCACCGGCTGTTACATACGTCAATGCACCCCATGGACTCTTTCCCATTCCTCTCGGCAAGACGTCCAAACAGCAACAGATCAATCGTGTCAAGGGGAAGTTTAGGTTCCTGGGAAAGTTTATGGCTAAGGCTGTTATGGACAGTAGAATGGTCAGTTGATATTTCTGTCATTTTCGTCTTTGAAAGTTTTCAGATTTACTGATTTTTTTTTGACTTTGCAGTTGGACCTTCCATTCTCAATTCCTTTCTATCGATGGCTGTTGGGCGAAGAGCATGCCCTGAATCTTCAAGATTTGGCTCAAATAGCACCAGAGGTGCAAACAACATTGGTGCGTCTTCAGGAGATTGTCCGTCAGAGAGATTTAATCCTTCAGTCGACATCTCTCGACGCCATGGAGAAGACTGAAAAGGTAAGGCGCAATCAGTTGTTTTTCAGGAAGGGCTCCAAGTGGTTGACGTAATAGTCCGCCACGGGAATGGGGTGGGCCTAGACGACGGGCGACAGGACAAGATCAATAAATACGGACACTTAGTGTTTACACTGGTCCAAAGGGAGGAAGGAAGGAACTTGAGAATCAAGGAGATAAACTCCCTCCGGGTGCGTCAGGGCTGCTTATCCTTTCAGGACAGGAAGGATAACCACTCGTGACGCACCCGGAGGGAGTTTATCTCCTTGATTCTCACGATACCAAGGATTCTCAAGGAACCTCCACGCGTATTTTGGGCTTTTTCGGAACTAAATCGGTGCTCCTGGATAGTGAGTTCAGTGTCGAAAAACACGCGAATACCTCAACCACAATTCAAGTGACAACTCGCGGATTTCATCTTGCAGTAATGACTACACTCAACACAAAAAGGTCCTTTTCAGGACCGGTCCTTAGTATCATTACAGTGAATATTGAGAGTCTGTCGACGAGCAAAGAAGATCTTCTTTGTGATGTTTGTGTACAGTTGTCCCCTGCTTCATGCGAAACAGGGGATTTGATGTCGGCAAGTCCGCTTGCCATTGACTTGGCCCGTTTTTGGGCTAGACAAACTTGATTTTAGGCCTCGACACTTCTTCTTCTTCTACTTTAATTAGGCAAATGCCTGTTTTTCCCACAGTAGAGCTATGGATTATTTATCGTGATTGAGTGTTTGAAAGTCCCATAGTACTGAGCATCAGCCGGAGTTGTGATTCTGATGTCCAAGACTCGTACCACCGGATGGTGAATAATATGTGTTTTCTTGACCAGGGTGCCGCTTGTGTCGCTCTGTGAGTTTATTTTTTCCGTTTAAAGTTAAAGATGTTTGTCACTTCAAAAAATTTTCTCATCAATGTTTCGTGTAATTTCTTTGTACAGAGCCTGAGGAAGTGATCAAATAAATCACGAAACGTCGCTAAGATGCGTAAAAACTAGTACCCAGTTTATTTTGGCTGCTATACCGAATTTTTCCAACTCGTACCACCTTTTTGGTGGTCTACCTCAAGTCGATGCTGGAAGATTTTTTTTGGACTCTTTTCGCAAGTCTAGTGTCGTCCATTCGGTTCACATGATCTCTCCAGTATCGCCTTGTTGACTTCACACTCTTCGTCCTGGACTTCACACTCCTCGCGAATATCTGAACTCCTCTTTTTATCGCGGCCTCGACACGATTTGGTTTGGAATGGCTTCTGGTGGTACTCTCCAGAGTCAATTCCAGGAGGCACACGCGGACCATTCAAACCGACGGCAATTCAGTTCCTCCGATGTTCGTCAGAGAAATGTCTTCTTCTAAAAACCAAAAAGAATTTAAGGACAAGAAGGAGAAAATTAAGTCTTTTTGGTTTCGAGAAGAAGACAATCCTCTAACGAACACAGGAAGAACTGAAAATAACAGTGCAGGCTCTTCGATAACTTGAAGTGTCCTCTAAACGCGTAGGGTGCGAGATATCTCTGATAAGCCTTCGTAGTTCTATCGTACCGTAGATGCGGGTGACTTTGTCTTCCGTAGTTGACTTTGGCCTTCTACTTTTCGAAAGCCGTTCTTTAATTCTAATGTTTAATAATGGTCCTCACCGATCGGATCGGTAAAGTGCTAGAACTAAAGAAAAGCTTACGAACAGGAGGGTATCAAAGTCACCCGCATCTACAGTAATTTATTACGGATTCATGGACTACCATAGGCGATCAAGATCTCAGGGCTGTTTAGTTCTGTGGACAGCTTCCAAGGTCAGAGATAGATTGACCGCTCCAAGTCCCGAGAGGGCAAGGACAAGGGGTCACTTAGCTAGTCTGGGTTCAAAAATTTAGCGAAGACGGGATTAGTAAATTGGTCCTTTGCACGAATGCAGACACAAAGGAAATGCAGTTAGCACAGTTACTGATCCAACCGACAACTTACAGGCAACCAGGCCATAAGTAACCGGAAAGTCCGGCAATTTTTCCATGATCGCAGAATATATTTGCAGTTTGTAAGTGAATTTGGGAAGAATTCCGGTAAATTCCACTTAATGAGTTTTCTCTGTAATTCACATCGTGGAATGTTATTTTGAGAGCAAGAAAAAAAGTTTGATATTGCGAGGAATGTTTTTGATTCTAATAATAATCGCAATGTGAACATTTCAATAAATTTCAGTCTCTCGCGGCAAAAGAGAAGAGAATTTTGTTGAATAATTCTTTTTTAGTTCTATTGATTTGATTCTCTTTTTTAATAGTTTATTTTTATCCCGATGACATTGCACGATGGCTTGTTGTGCATACTGATGAACTGTTTGTGTTTAAGATTAGGTGAGGATGAGGCAGTTTCATGAACAAATTTTATCAGGCTATTCTAATATAATCATGGAAAAATAAGTACTTATTCTACTGAAATCACTGAAGTATTGTTGTTTATTTGAAAAATGTATAGCTAGTAGGAAGAGTAAAGCTACTATACTAGAAGCACTTCAGAATTATTGGATAATTGCATAAGTTTGTAGGCAGACTTTTTCATGCAGATCGTTAAGGGGTATCCCGTATCTTACCTTCACCATTCATGTTTACTTTTTTGCTTGTACTGCCCGGCCGACTATCTACTATATACAAACTCAATATATACTGAGTATAATACTTAGTACGAAACTAGTATGCCCATATAAAATACATAGTAGATTTTGTATGAAATGTCCCAAATACTCATCATTAGTGTGCGTGAGTCGACATTTATACTGAGTACATTTACTTTGTATTTACTTGATTTTCCTCATTAATTTTCAATAAATTTTCCGTGTATTTTTCTGCTATTTATACTAAGTATTTTTCGTATATTGGTACTGAGTTGGTTCCTAGAATTTTTCAGTTATTTATAATAAGTAAAAACTATATTTTTTTCATTTTCTATAAATATTTATTTCCTGAACTTTTTACATATTATTATGGATGGATAGTTGGTAAAAATTTGGTAAATAGTTGGAAAACGGTGTTTTACAAAGGTGTAGAAGAATAAATTTCCTATTAAAATATGTAATTTAAGTATTTTACTTAAATTTACGGAATCCCGTAATAAAGCGAATCAAAATGTGATAGTATCTTACGCCTGATACTATTTGCCTCAGCATTTTTGAGATTGATCAAAAAATTACCTTTTAGAAAACGGCTCGATTAATATATTTCCTTAAAAAATAGAGGAAAATGGCTTTCACAGAGTTACAAAGCGGTAAATTTCCTATAAATCTGTGCTAATTAGAAATTTTGGAGGTGCTCGGGTAGATTGTAAAAAAATAAAATATCCGTTTTGTTACTTTTTGCCCCAGGCTCCCGTATTGTTCCGCAAATATATAGATTTTAATGCATTTTATTTTCAATAAATTATTGTAAATAAACGAATTAAGACAGAAAATTCAAACTAAAAGGAAATGAAAGAACATTAAATTCACTCACTTTTAGGCATAATAATTGGCGCATAAAATGCTCTATTTAAGTGGGAGAATTATTAGAAGATCGAAAAAATACAGAAAAATGCACAATTTTGGGTGCACTTTCTCAAAATATCTTTAAAAAATACACTTCATTTTCATCGTAGGTTCTTAATATGTTCACAAGAGTTATAGAGGATGAAATTACGTGTCATTTTAGCTTTATGTGACCACCACCGGATAAATAGGACCGGAGATATAAATTTTTGAATTTTAGAAAACAGCAAAAAACAAAATTTGCATTTTTAAAAAAATCTAGACGTAACCCGGACAAACGGACTTCAGATTTGAGACCCTTAAATGACCCTCTAACAAGTTTTGGCACTCTCGTCAAAGACGCCCACAACGTGTCGCACAGTATAATCATCCGATCAACTAATTTTCATTAGTAATGATATCTAAAGTTTTCTAAGAGTGTAAGACTGAAAAAAGATTTGTAGAACGAATACTAAAAATCCCTACACCGGAACATGTTGAAGCACCCTTACTCGTTAGCCTCCCGGAAAAGGAGAAATTCAGGTATCCTCACATCTTCAGGGTTAAAATTCGACTAAGGAACCGATTCGTATACGCCTTCGGGATAATCCATCGGGCGCTTACCGCTCCATCTATCGGAGAAGCTTAGCTTTAGAATGCCTCTGAAGTTAGCCGTTTAGAGCCCTTCAGAGTTAGCACCGCAACTGAACTGTGATTGGTGTCGTCACGTTGGCTTAAAAGATTCTTCGTCAGCTTTCTCCCTCCAAGTCCTCTAGGCTTAACAGTCCTACTACAGATTCACAGGAGAAGCTATGCAAGCCATTGTGAGGAGGCTTCGACCTAGGGGCAGACCTAAGTAGCTTTGAGTAACTTAGAAGTCGTTTTGAATAAGGAGACATAGGGGTCTAATTTAGATACTTTAGCCTAGCCTGCAATGTCACTAAGTTCCTAATAATTGTCTTTGTTGTTGCTCTTCCGCCAGATCGAAAGTTTAGACCTCGATGGTTGTCCCATAGCAGACTTGGGATTGGACTTTGTTCTGCCGGGCTACGCTAATATTGAACTCCGCCGTGGCGGTCGGGATATTCCTGTGACAATTCACAATCTCCACCAATACATTGCTCTTGTGTCCTTCTGGTTCCAAGTTGAAGGAGTCCAGAGGCAGTTTGAGGCTCTCCGAGAAGGTAAAGGAAGAAAAGAGTTCTCCTTGAGTTTGTTTCATTTTTTTTTAAAAAACGTTTTTCCGGGGGGATGCTTTTAGGGTTCGATAGTGTTTTTCCATCGCATCGCTTGAGGATGTTCTATCCGGAGGAACTGGAGAATGTCTTCTGTGGCTCCGGAGCGGCTCAGAATGTGCAAAAGTGGGATGTGAGGATGCTACAGGAGAGCTGCCGGACAGATCATGGATTTACGCAAGATTCCAAGGCGATTCAGTACTTCTATGAGATTCTCAGTTCCTATAGTCGTGAGGAGCAACGTTTGTTTTTGCAATTTGTCACTGGGAGTCCACGTTTGCCAACTGGTGGCTTCAAGGCTCTCACTCCGGCCCTCACGATTGTCCGGAAGACACTGGACAGCAATCAGAACCCAGATGACTATTTGCCATCCGTGATGACGTGTGTCAACTACCTCAAGCTGCCGGATTACAGCAGTCGCGATGTGATGAGGAATAAATTGAGAACGGCAGCCAGTGAAGGGAGTATGTCGTTCCATTTATCCTAAAAACAAAAAGAAAAGAAAAGAACAAAAAAAAAACACAAACAAAAGAAACGACAAAGGATGCGCGGAAGAAAATATTCTAGTCCGACAATTCTCATTTGTGGTTAATCCTAACCTACTTATAGTTTTCTCTGATGGCCTCATTTGGACACGAGTGAGTAGATGAAAAAAAAACAAATTATTTCTTTCGAAAAACAAAAAACACAATCACATTAACTTTTGCTCAGAATTTTAGTGTGCAATTTCTTTTTAAATTAATTTTTGGTATTAGAACCTTCTAAAGATTTTAAAATGGAAAAAGGAAAACTTTCCTCATGCGACGACCTATTAAGCAGAAAAAAAATAAATAAATACAGAGAAAAAAAGACGACGCATAGTAAAATCAGAGATAAAAGAGCCAAAATAAATCTGTAATAAGTTGAAGTAAAATGATAAAATAAATAAATCCCAATTTACACGCAGTTGATTGAATGAGCAACTTTTGATGAGATAATAATCGTGGAGAATTTTGTGATTTTATATAAATAATAATTATAATTAAAAAAAAACAAAAATAAGAAAATATATGGATTAATAACAGTAGGAGTGAAAAAAAATTAGCCCATTATCTGTTTTATCCCCGTATTTTTAATCCCCTTCCTCCCTTTAAAAAAAAAGAAAAACTCAAATTTATTTGCCCACAATAAAAAAAAAAAAATAAATAATCGTCCCCCTTGTACAAAAGAAAAAAAAAAACATTAATGAAAAGGTAAAAAATACTGTGTCCCCAAGCTCCTAGTTTTTAAGAAGAAAACAAAAATAAATAAATAAAAAAGAAAATGCGCAAAATAATTCGAAAAAAAATGTGAGAAGAAAATGAAAACACAATATTGATATAAATTCGAGCTTTGATCTCGTTTTACTAATCTAAATCTACGTAATATTATTACATTATAAAAAAAAGAATTAAGGATGATATCAAAATTTCAATATCCGAATGAAAAAAGAAAAAAAAACTTTGCAATTTTATTTCATGAATAAACTTTTTTGTTCAAACATTGTGGAGTGTTGTCCCTGGATTCCCACTTGGTGCATTCCTCTTTCCTCGGCACTTCTACGTCCGTATATCTCTCTAGAACATTATTGACAGCCAGCCTAGAATCAGGCAGGAGCCTCCAATTGGCGCCAGATGCTTAAAACGTTGATTTCCCGTGAGTGAACGGTAGTACAAGGTCCCGCAGAAGAGGCTCATTCCGGCCAGAAATAGGGAAGCGGTCTGCAGAAAAGACAGTTTTTTCTTATAAAAAATTTTAGCAATTCGCGGAATTTTTATTAGTAACGATCCATCAAGATATTTAATCTTCATTTGCATCAATTAACACTTTAGAAATCAACGCTTTTCGACCAAGAAAAGCTCAGACAATCTTGTGGTAGCAGAGATTCTTTACAGGTGACTTCGGATTCGTAGTGCTTACAACTCGAAATGCGCCCAAATTCGATTTAGAGAGATAATTGGAAAATATGACTGACAGAGTGATAATAGGGTAGAGTCAGCCCTTTTCGCCATGTAAGCACTTTTTCGCCACCTAATATCAAACAACTAATTTAAGGCATTTAACCCTTTAAGGACAATTGGAACACCGGTGTCCCATAAAGAAAATAATTTTTCCTGACTACCTAAAGTTCTATTTTTCTTATGTTTGTACATAATTGTAAAGCAGAAGGTTGAAGGAATCTAGAATATATTTTGCAAATCTTTAGCTATTTGCTATGTAATAAATATTTAAGCTCAAAAATGGCGAATTTTTAATTCTCAAATTCATAATTGATTTTATTAATTTTTTATACTTCTAATTTTTTTTATGCAAAACCCTTTTGGCAATATAAACTACAATACTCATACGTAATATTTTTTATTAAAGCGAAAAATATTATTCATTGGTATTGTCAGAAAAATTACTTAAATTTGTTAGCACTAGCTTCTCCCCAACGGTTAAACCCCCCGTTGGTATTTGAATTTGGCATCATAGATGTCTCTCGGAGCGGCGCCGATTTCTCCTAAGAGTGTTCCTAGTGTTAGCCTGTGAGTTACCCCTTCGGGAGGGGTATCGTAGAGAGGATTAGTATTGTGAGAGTTAGTTCATGTTGGATCGTCGTAGGGTATAGATCGTTAGGAGGAACGCTGAGGGTTCTGGAGAAATCTCTGGCGGCCAAGGCGCTCATCCACGCGATTACATTGAGGGCTCCGCCCTTACCGATTCCCTGACGGTTCTAACAAATTTTTGGGCTATTTTTGTCCCTATCGTTCATAAAAGCACAAAATACACCGAATCAGACTCTATTGGACTTTCCAAGGTTAGATGTAAAACTTATCATTGATTATGTTTCTCAGTTAATTTTATTGTTTTTATTTGAACGCAACTTCAAAACCATTTCCAGATGCTTTAACTTTGACAGAAGATTCAACACATTAAGTTCAATTTTTTTCTGAAGAGAAATACATAAATTTGCTCCTTGACTCTTCTAGAATGTTACTGTTTAGTGACAGTCTTTAGATATAATTTGAAAACTTCTTAAATAAAAGAAAAATACGCGAGTGTAAAATGCTTCTATTGGAAACAAATTAATCCAAATGGAGATAAGGGAAGGTTTCTAATTGGAGACAAACAGTGTAAGTGAAACCGCGACGAAAGGCTTCCAAAACCTTGTTGAGTTGCTCCTGAGTACAGGATTTGTTCTTATTCCTGGTCTTTTCTCCTTTTCCATCTAAAACAATAAGAAAATCTCTCCAAAAAAATCATATTTCCAGGGTTTCCTATTGAAGCATTTGCAGACACTTCAGAAAAACCCTTTTTGTTCACGAAATAGGTAATTATTTCATTTGAAAACTTCACGTACCGTTAAAAATAAAGATTAGCACTTAATTTAACTAAAATTAGCCAGAAATATGATATAAATGTTAAACAAAACGAATAAACAACAGTCAATTTATTGTGTTTTTAATTTGGAAAACATGGTCGATCGATGAAAAAGTCGATGGTGATAAGGTACATTTAATTTTTTTTGAGAAATTAACAAATTAAAATTTGTGAATATGACTGGATTTTCGCTTTATTTGGAGCAAAATTAACTAAATAATAAAACTGTAGTATAGAAAATATATAAATATAATAATTTAGTATACTGTATCATGAAAACAGTGGCGTTTCCATTTGGAGTAACGAAAAATTTCCATTTGAAGCAGGTTTTGAATTAGCTTAATTTACCCTATAAATGCACACATTTCGTATAAGAGATTATTCAAGATGTTGCGTAATAAAGTCAAAAGAATGATTCGCGATGCTAAAACTAGGTACTATCGCAGCCAGTTTGACCCATCACTTGATTCTGCAGTGCTCTGGCGCAATATTGGCCATCTTGG